>NW_008650007.1:0-34468 GCF_000695815.1 Acanthisitta chloris | reverse complement strand
CATTCTTTTCTTCTTTCCTCTTTTCCAGCTCTGCTGGAGGCTGAAACGCCTATGGAGAAGAAAAACGGAGAGAGAGGGAGGAGAGAGAAATACTAAAGGCACTTTCAACAACCTTGAAAATTCAAATGAAACCCAGATTCCTATTGTGTGGCAGCTAGGCAAGCAACTATTGTACCTACTGCACGCAGCAGAAAAAGACATATTGAAGACACATCCTTTTGTTGTCAGTAAAAAGGAACTTCATGCAAGAAGCAGTGATAGTATGCACACGCATGCCCCCGTCTAGCAGAGCATTTCAAATTAGGGTCTCCTTAATCACAGGGGAAGTGCCCAAACTGGCACCCAAACACTAAGGGAATAGAGTGTGCAACCTTTCTGATGAGCAGTGTACCAGCAGGGATGAGCACCTTCACCTCGCTGGCCTCAGGCACAGCTGCAACCCCTTCTGTGAGCTGCAGCAAAGAGATAACACTTTAAACAATTACTTTCTATTCCCTTCTCACAACAGTCCCAGAGAGACTAGCAGCACATCCTCTTGACATTGAAAGCAAAAAAACATGATGCTTTGTCTTTTCCCTCCTCAAGACATAGTCCCACCAAGGCATGTGGACCAGGCTACCCACATAGGAAAGATAAGACAAGAAGAGCCAACCAACTGAGCCAAGGCCATTCCTCAATTCATACCAGCCACACTGGTGTTTCCTCACTGTTTCCTCACTCCTTCTGGGAGAATAACAAGGCATTTCAAACAGATGAAGAATATATCTCCACCTTAAAAGTATCTCTTTTGATTTAACCCTGTTTTTGTTAGAAAACTCCTCAAGAAACAACAAAAAAAAATTAAAAGAAATGTTTAGATGTGGTGAAGAAGCTTCCTTTGTGAGACTGAATGCAAAAAAAATATCCCAGCAAAGCACAAGAGGATAAACATTCACATTCCTAAGGTAACTAAGATAGAAAAAGGAGGCAAAGGAAAAGCAATTGAGCCCTTCCAAACTCTATAAAGCAACCCAGAAAAAAAAAAAAGATGGGAGGAGAGTGACACAAACATTCGAAAATAGTATAAACATGCAAAGTGACACCAACAAACCAAAATAATCAAGGAAGAGAGGAGGTGTTGCAAAAACGCAGATGGGTTGTTTGTAACATCTTCACTTCTCACAGTAGAAGAAATCATGTAAAGGAAAAAAACCAAACCAAAACCAAATCAGCCAAAGCCAAGTGTTTACTCTTCCTGCTGTCCTTTAAGGGAATTCAATGTGTACACACAGCCAGATGTTCCCAGGGTCCTGGCATCTCTCAACCCCAGTGTGCTGTGGCTCACGCCAAGAATGTAGTGGTCAAACGTCCAATATTCTCATCATCCTGAAAGAGCACAGAAAACACAAAGGTGCACATAGACGAGTTAATGCTGGCAATCCTGCTGTTATCACTTTCATTTCTAGAAAACAAGGCTATGTAAAACAGCTACTGCAGCTATGTCATGTTTCTCCAACACCTACGCAGACTGACCCACGTCAGTGTCACACAAAGCACTGCCCACTGCTTGACATACAGAAATACTCCTGCACAGACATGCTCTCCCAAAGGGATTTGTGATGTTTGCACAAAGGACCCCGTTCTTCCACTGCCACCATGACAATCACTGTGATTGTTACAGCTCAAAAAACCTCCAGCCAAATTCATCAATCTGCAATCATCAAGGCAGAGCAGGCTGTCTCTTTCCTCAGTTGTACAGTGGATTTAGCAAGTTAGGAGAGCTGCCTGCAGAGCTTAGCACTGTGCAAGCCCCTGGATATGAAATCTCCCACAGAGCCCTGAGGCCACTGAGATAATTTTACATCAAACCAATACATTGGGAAGATTTACCTATAATAAAATCACTGAAGAATGCATAGGTCATACATCTGTCATCACTGCAGACATCACTAAAGCATTAACAGGAAAGTGGCCTTAAGAAAAAGATTTGACAGAAAAGATTTGACTACTCAGTACATATGAAGATGAATAAAAGACTCAACACTATTATTTACATGCTCAATTTTTTCTCTTCCCCATGAAATAATTTTGGCTGAAACTGCTGTCACATGCAAAGGGCAGCAGAACCCCAGAAATATCCAAGTAACGATCCTATACATCACATAAGCAGGCTTCATGCTCAAGTGCATCCTCAGCAAGTTTGCCGATGACACCAAACCATGCAGTGCAATTGACATGCTGGAGGGAAAGGACACCATCCAGAGGGACCTGGACATGCTCGAGAGGTGGGCCCGTGCCAGCCTCTTGAAGTTCAGCAAGGCCAAGTGCAAGGTCCTGCAGCTGGGTCAGGGCAATTCCAAGCACAAATACAGTCTAGACAGGGATTGGACTGATAGAAGCTCTGAGGATAAGGACTTGGGGGTGTTGGTAGAGAAGAAGCTCAACATGACTTGGCAATGTGCGCTTGCAGCCCAGAAAGTCAGCTGCATCCTGGGCACGAGCAGCAAGTTGAGGGAGGTAATTCTCCCGCTCTGCTCCACTCTTGTGAGACTCCACCTGGAGTACTTCATCCAGCTCTGGGGCCTCCAACATAAGAAGGGCATTGACCTGTTGGAGCAAGTCTGGAGAAGGGACACAAAGATGATCAGAGGACTGAAGCACCTCTCCTATGAAGACCAGCTGAGAGAGTTGGGGTTGTTCAGCCTGGAGAAGAAAAGGCTCCAGAGAGATCATATAGCACCTTCCAGTACCTAAAGGGGCCTACAAGAGAGATGGAGAGGGACTTTTTGCAAGAATATATAAGGGTAGGACAAAGGGTAACAGCTTCAAAGTGAAAGAAGGTAGGTTTAGATTAGATTCTTTACTGTGAGGGTGATGGAGCATTGGAACAGGTTGCCTAGAGAAACCGTAGATGCCTCATCTCTGGCAGTGTTCAAGGCCAGGTTTGATGAGGCTTTGTTCAACCTTGTCTAGTGGAAGACTTCCAATCCCCATGAGATGAGGATTGGAACTAGACGGTGTTTCAGGTCCCTTCCAGCCCAAACCATTCTATGATTCTATGCTCTGCTTAGGTCAATACTGTTCAAGATGTCAATTGCTGTCCATGGCATTTGGGTATTACTTTTGCCAAATCATGAGTGATCTCATTCCCGCAAATCTCTCCTACATGATCTCTTAAAAGACAGATGCATCCCCAACCTCACTTCATCCCCAGAAAACCAGTGGTACTGACCTTTTCACTTCCCCCACAGGTCCTACATGCGCCAAGGAGTCTGAGTAGAACCTGTGTGAGGCTTGACCGAGACAGTCTGTGCTTTCTCTTGTATCAATATTTCAAAACCCTGATCCCAAGTATTCAATATTTGAACAAAGCACTCTGAAGTTAAGGCAGGAAGAAATAGCTTGCTCTTTCACTAATGGGATTCCAGAGTGGCCGCAGCAGAGAATTAGCCCAGACCTGTCAGGCTGGGCTGTAGCTTGACATAAGCTATGCTGGAGATGGTACAGCTCAACTAAAAAGCAAAAGGAGAGGTTCTCGTGCAGGAAAAGCCACAGTCCAAGTTGTTTCAGTAACTGATTTAATTGCACCCAGCAACACCTCCGTGTTGTGACATGAGAGCAGGCATTTGGGGTACAAGCCTTAGCATTAACACCATGTCCTAGAGCACAGAAACTCCTGGGCACGGGTGATGCTATTGCCAAGAGCACTGCTACAGTCATACTTTGGGGAGAAGTTGCTAGATAATCTCATTTTTTTAGTTCTAAAGAAATCCTCTCTGTATAAGCAGCGCTTGGCAGGGGAAAGATTGAAATGTCTGTACTTAGAGGGAGGAATACAGAGAGGAATTCTTTCCCTCATTCTGGAGGATGGTTTATAGATTAGGTATTACATTTCTGAATAGCCATTGGGGAACTAGAAGTTGCATTTTAAATCAAATCAGCTGGGAAGGAGTATGCAACAGTGAAGAGCCTGAGGAAACGTCCTAATGACTGTAGTTAATTTAGGGGGTAAAATTCAAAGGGAATGGATAGTGTAATTTTACATATATTTGATAATGGTAGATTCTGGATGGATTTTAAGGAAGAGTTGGTTGTTTTTTCCATATCTTATCTCACATTCAAATTTCTACTCATACTTGCTCCCAAAGCTTGTTTCTACCCAAGCACTAGAGGCAAGGGCCTAAATACAAATCAAAGTTGCATTTTCTTCCTCAGAAACACGTATCTTCTCTTTTTGAACACTGATAGCATATTGAGCAGAGTTCAGGACTAATTAATGCACATTTGATTACTGAAGACACATTTCAGTTCACGGAAACCTTTGAGGAGAAAATAGCCTGAGAGACAGAGCCTTGCTTACAGAATATTGTCCCTCTCCTCAAGAGGACTGCAGAAGTAATTCTGCTGTGAAAAATTCTTCTGCTTCCATTGATGATCATGCTAGAGGCTAACTTCCAATTGGCTTCAAATATTGAAGCACTGTTCCAATTTGGCTTTAAATAATTTACCATCAAACAGACACAGAAGTAGTATACACAGTCCAATTCTAAGGAGAAAAAAACCCCCAAGTATATAAAACATGGTCCCTAAAATACATTTATGACCATAAAATCCACCATGTAGTTTCTTAACTGAATTAACCCTAAAGGCCAGTTTACCACACTGACTTTTGCAAAGTTACACCAGAAATTAGTTTAGCTCAGGGCATGTCTCATTTAAAAACAAAGTCACCATACCCATCTTCCAAACTGCAGCAAAGACAGTGCTTTGTCACCATTCAAACCCTGTATGCTTTCCTGGTTTTCTTAAGTATATTGCAAGTGTTCAAAACATTTTTAAACATTAAGTAGGATCTCACCCACAGTCACAGCACATTTGAAGATCTGGCCCTCCATAATTTAATCTTTTATAAGAGGCTAAGCACATCAATTTTTTGAAGATATGTGCTGCATTCATGGAAGATTTTAAATTTCCTGGATGCATATGCAGGGTATTAAACACTTTAGAAGTGGTCAGAATCAAAACTTCCTCTGGCTTATTTCTCAAGCAAATTTTCACGCTTTCATACTCACAATGGTTGCAGCATGTCTGTGCTCTGCATTTTAGAAAGCACTAAAAATCAATTATCTCTCCTACACCAGTTTGTAAGATGGTATCGCCTGATGAACTTGCACACAAAGACACATTAATGGAGCTTGAGCATCTGTGGTACAAAAAATTGTAGATTTCCCCACCTACAAGGAATGTATTTAAAGAAAAAGCTACATTCAAAAATACCCTTTGATTTCACTTCTTTTTAACAAGCACCATTTAAAATTAAAAATAACCTCCAGGCTTCACAGGGCTACAAAGAAAGGAAGCTCATTTAAAGAGGTACAATCTATTTTCTAGCCACATTGATCTTGCTATCTTTCATAAAAACAAAATATGAAGATTATTAGCAAAATTACCTGCTGGGCCAATTTCTACTGCATATACATTTATATCCCATGAGCTACTTTTCTTACTATTCTGAACCCTGAAATTGATGATGCTTCATACAGATAGTGTGAGTGCAATATAGTTTTTTATATACGCATACACACACATGCACTATGCTATATATATGTGCGTATAAAATGCATGAGTAACAGCTCGATGGATTTCCCTGCTTGTTGTTACTTCATTGGGAAAGAACCACCAGCAGCACAGGACATTTCCTCCTCCAAGCTATCTTTTGGCAAGGTGGCTGGTGGTGGAATTTCCCACTGGAAACCACCAGTGCAATGACACTACATCTGCAGAGGAGCTCAGCAGTCCTGCTGCTCCTCTGGCCAAAATACAAGTGCTGCTTTTACAGATTTAGAAAATAACAGAGGAACATGAGACTATTCCTCAGATCTGCTGCTGAATGATAAGGAAGATCCCTTTTACAGTGCTTGATACTTGAACAGGGAAAAAACCTATACTGTGCCCTTTTAAGTTGAATATATCCACCCAGGTTCCCAGTCCTATTATCTGCTTTCCTTGATAAGCTGTCTCCCATCTGTTTCAATGGCAGCAGGATCAAATGCAAAGGTGTTAGTCTGTACTCAAAATAAGACAAGAGGTGTTGCCTCATGAGAGACAAAATGAGATGCAAATGCCATTCTCCTCTACCCAGCCTGACAATCCACTAATGCTTTGCAGTGGTGTAGATATATCACTGTTATTCAATGTAAAAACACCCACCCTCATCTTTTATTCTTTATACTTAGTCATCTATGCAAAACACATTTAAGACAGTTATTTAAAGAACCACCTCTAATTCCCAAATAATATTAGCCTTATGCAAGAATACATCTCATTTTTCCAGTAGTTTGCTTAATGTTCAGACCTGATTCCATATTTGTGGATATTTAACTATATTAGTAGGTTTCCCACTGGTAGATTTAAAGGCTAAAATCCCTTCACTGGCCTCTTGTTGCCAGCCCACATGGCTCATGATACCAAACAGATTTAAAGGCTAAAATCCCTTCACTGGTCTCTTGTTGCCAGCCCACACGGCTCATGATACCAAATGCAGATGATGGCAGGAGTCCCTGCACTATGAAAATATAATGACTTCAGGTAGTGAAGTTCCTGTGGGTCTGTCTCAAGGTACTTATGTGTCTGGTGCACCTCAGTGAGAGCCATGAAGGGTTGCTCCAAGGTGGCAGTATCCACAACCTTTCCCTCACACAGCAGCTACTCTATGTACTTGGCAGAGTAATTTTCCAGGTCTCCAGGAAAGGGTCTCCTTATACCTGCCAGTCACAGTCAATGCTCCTGACAGACGCTTTGTGACACACTTAACAGGCATCTTTCTGCCTCCAGTGAGTCATCTCCTAAGCCATGAAGGGTTGCTCCAAGGTGGCAGTATCCACAACCTTTCCCTCACACAGCAGCTACTCTATGTACTTGGCAGAGTAATTTTCCAGGTCTCCAGGAAAGGGTCTCCTTATACCTGCCAGTCACAGTCAATGCTCCTGACAGACGCTTTGTGACACACTTAACAGGCATCTTTCTGCCTCCAGTGAGTCATCTCCTAGGGAGCAACTTTGTGACACACTTAACAGGCATCTTTCCGCCTCCAGTGAGCCATCTCCTGGGGAGCAAAGGTACCTGGTGTGTGCAGGCTGGAGCACAGCTCTGTGCAAAAGCAACCTGGTGACCACTAAGGCTCTGCAACCACAGACTTCGCTTCTTAGTAATCTTGCTATCAGACAGGAAATTCACCCATACCCTATTTTAAGCTGCTGAACGCACAACATTAACACCCTGAACTTCCAAAACACCTTCCATCAGAGGATCTCAGAGCATTCTTTCAAGCATCAGCTATCCAAGGAAGCCTTCCCTTAGGTTTGCAGCACAAATCCTGTTTCTTACAGGTGCTAATTGATTAATTAGAGGAAAACAGTACCGACATTTCCAGTACAAGGATGGCCCAAAGAACTGGGGAAACATACCTACTCAAAATTCCCAAACAGGGGCCTGAGTAGACCAAGTAGCTACAGAAAGATTTGGGACCTTATTATCATCATGAACAGCTTAAGTGCAAAGAGAAAAAAACAGAACCCTTGTCTATATCTAGAGCAAAAAAAAAGGCCTGGCAACCAAAGGGAAACTCCTGCCTCTGAGTTGTGAAGCCAAACTGGTAGTCAGGAGGGAAACAGCTGGGAAGCCCAGAGATGAGGACAGGCCCTTGCACAGCCAAAGACTCATTAGCAAGGTATTAAGAATGGTCTTTGCACAGTCTCTTTGTTTCCTAACCACATTTGGCTGCCCATAAGCAGTGACAGGAGAACTAGAAAATGGTTTTTTCTACATGCCCATAAGCAGTGACAGGAGAACTAGGAAATGGTTTTTTTCTACGCTCTTCTTTAGTTTCCTTTCCAGGCCGGTTATAGCCTAATTTAGCTTGTGGCAAAAAAATATGAGCTTAGCCAGCATCTAGATACAGTTAGCCTAATTTAGCTTGTGGCAAAAAAAATATGAGCTTATCCAGCATCTAGATACAGAAAAAATCATCAGTTTAATAAATTTAAGTTTGATGTCTGCAAGATCCTTAGTGTCCACACTTCAAGAGCCAAAATACTCCAGATGTGTAGGAAACACACAAACCATTAAAATATTCAAATTTTTTAAATCAGTCTTAGCTTTGTACAAGTGAAATGCTTCCTATGCAAAAAGCCCTTTTTTTTTTCTCCCTCTTACCATTAACAGCAAGATTTTCTGCCCTGGCAGAATCATACTTTTCAGCGCTTCCTGTTACATAAAAATGGAGTGATTGAGCACACTGTGTGTAGGAGTGAAGTAGAGTCTGTTTTAGCACCCAACTTTATATATCAGGAGAAGCAGTGATTAACTGTGTTCCCTCTCCTGCCTTCCCTCATGCCATAACCTGCATGCTGTTGCAGAGCCACATCCCTGCATTTCCATCTTGGTGCCCAGCAGCAGCCCAGAGCAGCACCAAGGCTGTGAAACCAAAGTCAGTCACACAGGGCAGGTTTTGAAGCCTCCCTGCCACAACCATGCTGCCAGCAGTATCTGACCAAGTGCCTCATCTCCAAGAGGTGAATAAACACTCTGGTTTGCAATGCAGATAATAGACTCTCCCTCTCATTTCTGCTCCCCACTCTTAAACTCTATCAACTCTACTTCTCCCTCACCATCCAAGAGCTGCCTTTTTTATTCCTCAGCATCAATACTTTTTCCTTCTTTCTACCATCACAAGTATCATTTAACCCACTGCTTCCCTCCTTCCTTAATTTGTCTTTGTCCTTTACTTCTAATTTTCCCTTCTTCCAATCTCCCCAACTTTATGTGCTAGAAATCCCTTCCCTACAAGTGGAATTTGGTGTTCACTCTCTGCAGCTTAAAATTTTCCTCTCATTTCTCTGTTTCACCCCAACTGTCATTTACTTCCCCTCACCCAACTTTCCACCACCAAAACACAGTCTCAGTAGTGCTTTCTTAATGTTGCAGCCCAGACTAGACACCAATCCTCAGGCCAACCTTCTCCCATCCCACCCTTCATCAGCTCTTCCCCACAGGCCCCTCAGACAAGGCAGGCATAAAGCAGAGGCTGCTGGGGCTGCTTGATCAACCTAGGGAGGAACAGAGGCAGCAGTAAGAAGACTCAGCATAGGTTTTGAAAAAGTAAATAAATAAAAACTGCCCACAGCCTTGGGGACTTCTGAGGCTTAGGGAATGTCCTCACAGCTTCTACACGTTGACATTATATCTGAGAATTACAGTATAGATATGCAGGAGCAGGGGGAGAAAAGGATCTTCAGAGTTTCGTGACACTGAGTGGTTAGAGCTCCATCAACTGAAGGGCTCTGAAGGCACAAGACCAACTTTTAAAGCTACCAGATTCCAGATACCTGCATCACATGCTTCTGATCTCGCTATTAGCTGAACTGCTTCAGATTTTTCTCTTTCACCAGCAGGTACAGACAAATTCCAGACCTAGGCTTTGATATATTGACTCAATATACCATAAAAAGTCTGTTTCTGAGGACAGACTAGCTATTGCCTCTCCTGGATGGTAAAAGCAAGTGCTGTACCAGAGAATGCCAACAGAAGTAGCTGTGGGTAAGAGACTGAGAGAAGACCTGTACTAGTATTACTGTTATGTCAACTTTTGAGACAAAGACATATAAAGAGGTCAAATAACTGCAAAAAAAGGCACATGAAAAAATTCAAAAGCAGACCCCAAGAGTCACTTTTTAAATTTTATTTTAAGCTCCCTTCTGGACTCTCCTTTTTAGCACACTTCATCCTTGCTCTATTCCTCTAGTTCTGCAAAAGGCCTTCTCTCATTTTGAACTAGAATTACCCATTTAGGAGCAATGCCCTACTGCACAGTCCTTAAAATACTCACTAATAATTCCATAGCACCAGTTACATAACTAACAAAAGCAATTCTTGCTATGGTAATAAATTCTTTCAAAACCAGACTTTTTTCATGTATAAACTGTCGCGTAGGAGTTGCCATCAGATATGGTTCAACACCACCATTTGTCAAAATGATGCAGTTTCATAGAATTACAGAATTTTAGAGGTTGGAATGAACCTCACAGATCTCCCAGTCCCAATGCCACCTGTCATGGACAGGGACACCTCCTACCAGACCAGGATGCTCAAGGCCTCATCCAGCCTGGCTTTGAACACTGCCAGGGTTGGGGTATCCACAACCTCCCTGGGCAACCTGTTCCAGTGTCTCACCACCCTCACAGGAAAAAATCTTTTTCCTAATACCTAGCCTAAATTTCCCCTCCTTCAATTTGAATCCATTACCCCTTGTCCTGTCACTGCAGTTCCTGACAGAGTCCCTCTCTGGCTCCCTTGTAGGCCTCTTCAGATACTGGAAGGCTGGTATGAGATCTCTACACAACCTTCATCATTTCATGTCTCACTTTGGGGTTGGGTTTCCTCATCTGTTGCAGAGACTGAAGAATTTTTCCAGAACCATTTGGAGTATGTTGATCTTCCCCAGACCAGAAGAGTCTCTTTTGCCACAGAAAACATGTTTGACCCTAGGAAATACTAGCTGAAAATTCTTCTCCACTGAAGTCTCTCCAATATGACAGAAGTTTTGTAATCCCAATGAATAAGAGGTCATAGGGGCAGGAACGAAACATTTTACTTTGGAAGTCCCTGCAGCTCCTTCAACAGCCAGGAAACTAATTTTTCTTCCTTTTTTTTTTTTTGAGATGCCGTCTAGACTTCCAGAGTGGGGGTTATGGAAGATTTCTATGTGCCAGGTAACTGAATTAAAAGCTGCTCCCTTTCTTCTAAGAGAGCATCAATTGTTTTGTTTTCCTTGTTCTGTTGACACAATGAGGTAAGGTGACAATTCCTTTATTCTCATCCAGTGACCACATCAGAACAGCACTTTTCCAGCTCAAAAGTGCAGGCAGTCTATTTCCCAGCCAAAACAGTCAGTACCTATCCCAGGAGCAAGCTCCACAACAGCAGGAAGAGATAAGGGAGCACACTTCAGCCCCTTGGAAAATCCGGCCCAAAAGGATCATGGAGAGCCTGACAGATTGTCCTCTATTAGCATGCAGATGAACACAAATCACTCCGCACTGGGGACTGTGTTCCTCTGATCTAAAATGTGACCCCTGAGCCTCCTTTTCAGCTACTTTGGCCTTTCCTCCAATTTCCTCCAATCTTTTTATTTCCTACCCTCTCACAGGGTAACTCCTTGCAAGTGAGCTGTTCACACCACAAGCCATACACCCCTGTGCCCACACTTCTGACGAGCTGCCAAGGCACAAGCAACTCTCCTGTGATGCAAAGTATCTGAGTTCCCTGGAACTGGTAGGTCTAATGAACACCTGGGGGAAGTTCTGGGTAGGACAATGGGATTTTACATGTTCACAATTTGATCTGACAGGGTACCTTCATTTCTTTAAATTTTTCATGTCATTTTTTGTGAGAAAGAGGTGTTCAGGCACTGTATCTGGGAAAGGAAAGGCTGCCTAGGTGATTTGCTGCCAGGACTATTTCAGTGAATGAACTGAATAGCCCAGGAAATCAGCGTGGTCACCAGTCCAAATGCAGATGAGGAGGAAGGTAGTCGAAGGAGTTTGTGTTTGATGGGTGTGTGAGGATCATCCAGCCGTTGTTTGGAGAATAATCTGAAAATATGTTTGGCACATCAGTCTTTCAAAAGCAAGCTTACCAGATAGGAGAGGGATCTGACTCTGGTCACCACCACAAGAAATGGTTCAGCTGGCTCAACACCCCGGGGACCCAGAAGGCTTGTCTCTCAGATTACCCAGGCAAAGTGGGAAAACTGACAGCGCAAATGCAATGCTGACACACAGGGACAAAAGTTGCTCCGACTCAGTCTGGCAACCACATCGCTCCCCAGGTCCAGCAAGCAGGGCTGGGAGGGTGTCCCAGTATAGCAAGCATCTGCAGGGGTGGATTTGGTCCTCCAGCTGCTATAGTAAGGTGCTGGGGATGTGCAGCAGGATACCAGCACAGGAATGTCCTCTCTGAGCAGCATGAGATGAAACTGACTTTCAGTTGCAGGTATTCTGCAGACAGAGCAAAAGGAACAAAGCAGATGTCAGGCAGTCTACAGTACAGCTCTCCTCTTGCAGGCACCCCTTTGGATCAGTAATTCCTTCAAGGGGGGGAAGGGGAGAAAAAACAGCTACCCAGCAGTGTGCTAATCTTCACAGACGGAGCAGCTTTAATGCTGTCTAATCCTCCAGAGAGAGGAAATAGCATTTCCTTTGTGCCAAGGATATCAAAATGGTTGAAGATGGCAATCTCCACTGGCATTAACTTCATTAAGGGAGGGGTATTTCCACGAGCCCTGAGAAGGCTTGGTCAAGAGCCAGCTGGAGATGCATGTAAGCATCTACTTGTAACAACAGAAAATAGCAGGCAGTTGGGAACTTCTGGAAGAATATATAGGTATCAAGCGTGCACACAAACTGGAGATTGCATATCACAGCCACACACATCAATTATACAACTATCAAACAATTGCATAGCAGCAACAAAGTGAGCAGATAGTTATTGCTTTTCACTCTTTTGAAATTTGGCTCCTGCATTATTTTGCTGCAGCTATGTAACAAAATTGTATTCTGAAGAGGGAAGCGCTGCCCCTGGGTTGTCATTATAAGAATACCAAACCTTCTTGGTCACTTCCTCAGCAGAAAGTGATTTTTCTATGTACATTGAATGCAGAAGTGAAAAAAAAGGATAAGCATTCTCAGTAAATTTTGAGTAGTAGGAGCCAGTACTTAATTAAACCTCACTTTAAATAACAGTAGTATTTACATTCTACCCATAGACAATTTCTTGCATCTAAATATCAAAACCTGTCACTTTACAATGGCACTGAATATAAAGTCACAGAATCACAAAATGGGTCAGGTTGGAAGGGACCACAGTGGGTCACCTGGTCCAATCTCCCTGCTCAAGCAGGGTCATCCTAGAGCACATGGCACAGGATTGTGTCCAGATGGTTCTTGAATATCTCCAGTGAGGGAGAATCCACAACATCTCTGGGCAATTTGTTCCAGTGTGTGGTCACTTGCACAGTGAAGATGTTCTTCCTCGTATTCGGGCAGAACTTCCTATGCACCAGTTTTTGCCCAACTGGTCCAATCTCCCTGCTCAAGCAGGGTCATCCTAGAGCACATGGCACAGGATTGTGTCCAGATGGTTCTTGAATATCTCCAGTGAGGGAGAATCCACAACATCTCTGGGCAATTTGTTCCAGTGTGTGGTCACTTGCACAGTGAAGATGTTCTTCCTCGTATTCGGGCAGAACTTCCTATGCACCAGTTTTTGCCCAATAACTCTTGTTTTATTGGTTTGCACAGAGATGCTCTGCTCCAGCCCCTTAATCATCTTTGTTGCCCTCCACTGGACTCACTCCAGGAGCTCCATGTTCCTCTTGTACTGAGGAGCCCAGAACTGGACACAGCACTCTAGATGTGGCCTCACAAGGGCTGAGTAGAGAGGCAGGATCACCTCCCTTGCCCTGCTGGCAATGCTCTTTCTAGTGCATCCCAGGATACCATTGGCCTTCTTGGCCACAAAGGCACACCACTGGCTCATGGACAGCTTGTCCACCAGGACCCTCAGGTCCTTTGCAGAGCTGCTTCTTAGTAGGTCAGACTGCAGGCTGTACCAGTGCTTGGGGTTATTCCTCCCCTGGTACAGGACCTTGAACTTGCCCTTCTTGAATTTCATATGGTTTCTCTCTGCCCATCTCTCCAACTTGTTGAGGTCCCTCTGAAGGGTAGCACAGTACTCTGGGGTATCAGCCACTCCTTCCAATTTTTTATCCTCAGCAAACCTGCTGAAGAGGCACTCTATCCCCTCATCCAAGTCACTGATGAATAAGTTAAGCTGGTTCCTAAACACTTTAGGTAATGCATAGTTGAAACACCATCTTGAATTCACATTGGTACGTTAGTACATCTCATCTAGCTTTGTCTAAAACACCTTAGACATAGCAGTTTTCACTATATGCTGCTGCCTGGACCTTTCAGAGTGCTGCCATAGAAATCAACATAGGTCTGGGGTTTTTTTAGGATCAAGCACTTTTGTTATTTATATTTGGTTCAGAATTTCTGAAGTGTTCAAAACAGTTGCACGCATTGCCTCCTTCTTATGCAAAATGGAAAGTTGAATCTCTGAATTGAGGATCTGAAATACAAAGCTCTATTATTGTAACTGAAGCAGAAAATACCAATGCATTCATCTCCCCTTCCTGGAGAACAGTTCAATTATCATCATGTCCCCAAGCAGATTTTGCACTGAATCACTGTGACGTCTGCTAGGGAAATGAACACAAATCTATATCTGCATGCAGCAAATACACTGGCAAGGTTGCAATGGGGGGTAGGGAAATAAGTGTCATTTTTCACACAAACTAGAAAATGACAGCTTGTCATATCCATGAGTAAATACTAGCAGAAGTGAGAGGAGACAGGATGATTCTTCAGCTCTTTCTCCCACCATAGTGTCACAAAGATACAGATTAAAGACAAAACTGGAGCTTCTTAGCCACTGCCTACAGTAACATCATCTGGACACATATCACTCTCTGGGAACACTAACAGTAATGGATCATATCTGCCAGTCACACAGGTTAGCAGAGGCCCACTGAATTCAAGAGAACTGTGCATCTTCCCTAGCTGAAGAGTCAGACCAGCATGCTAGAGCTGGGGAAACAGAAGCCAGAAGAGTCCCAAAGAGTGAGTGTGCAGAGCAACCTCTATCAGGTCACTTATGGAGAAGGATTGTCCATAGCCTTGTCAGCAGCAGGGACAATTTTATGATACAGAAGCTAGGAGTTTATCCTACATGCAAAAATCATGATGAAAGGCAGTACGACCCTCTTCATATAGACAAAGAAACCCAGGAGAATGGTAAAGCTAGCTCAAATTCCCCTGTGTTTCCCCAAGGACAGGAGTATGCCCCTAGACAACTGCAGCCAAGGCACCCACATGTTATAGCTTGCTTGTCTGTCTGAGCCCATGGGCACCTTTCCCACCTTCTTTCAGTCCAACATGCAAGGCTTCACCAGTTGCATCACATGGCAGGGCACACAGTTGGCTCCCAAGTTCAGGATGAAGAAAGGGTCACAGTATGAAGCCACTGATAGAAAATCACCTTCTAGCAAGGGGACCCTTAGCTCCAAAACCTACCACAGCTGCACCATAACACTGTGACCTCTCCTCCATCCCAGTCATACACAAGGCTGGAGATGAAGGCAGCATAGCAGAGCACACCTGAGATTCAAATACCTAAATCTCATGCAGGATGTGCAAGATGGATCTCACATCCACAGGGAAAACAGCAACATCATTCTCAGCTCCTTTTAAGCTAGTGATACCTTTTACACAGGGTTACAGTAACTCCAGGTGTTTTGGGAGGAAACAGGCTCTCTACCAAAAAGACAAATGGGTAGGAAAACTCTGCCCTATCACACCTTCACCTATAAAAAATGCATCACATTAATTTTTAACAGTGTCTCACTGCTGGAGCACAGCACAGCACAGCACCTTTTCATCAATTATGGCTTGTTTCGGGTGCACCTTCCCCACACCCAAAAGCCTGTGTTCAGATATTCTGTCATTCATATGGTAAGATTAACATGACTGTAAAAAGAGTATCATTACAGTTCCTTTTTAAAGAGATGTATAACCTTCCACCCACTATTCCTTGTGTTTTTACAGTGAGAATTTGTTCCTAATTGGTATCCAAGTGTGCAGAGTCAGATCAATTTCTCTTCAAAAAGCAGTGCTGCTTTTTATCCTGATGAAAACAGATACTACAGACTTCACTTACAGGCTCTGATTTTAAAAATTACTGTAATCAGACTTTGATGGAACCACTCTGATAACAGATGTGCTGGTTATTTTATGATAATTTGACTACAGACAAAGTAAATAAATGGCTTAAAATAAGTAAAACTTTTGGAACTTGGACATCAGTGATTAATGCCAAATTCAGAGCTCAGAATTCTCCTCTGGGATGTTATTAATTCATATCCTCCTACTTCTTCCCAATCCTAATCTTTAAAATTTTAGATAAAGAAAACTTTGAAATTTGGACTTGTGATCTGAATGCAAGAGATAAACTTTGAGCTTTCAGGAGTTACACATTTACAGTCTGGTTTCACAACAGAGAACGTGTGTTCTTCTAGTCAGTAGAAAAATTAGAAACACTTTCTCTAGAAAGCTGTATTCTATAGTTTACAATGAGGAACTGCTTGAAAAATAAGTAGAAAAGGAACAGTGGAGGAGTTATTTTAAGCTATGTAAAGAAAGGTTATTATTAGAACTGCCAGAATTCTTCACATTGGTATAATGCAGTAAGAACACTGAAATACTTTCCTGCTAAATTATGGTCTACAGCTAGTCACTTTAAATTGCTATTTTCACAAATCCACACAGTCTAACTGAAGGGCTGTTGGCTAGAGCTATGCCACCGCTTGTTGCAAAACAAAAGTGGAGAAAAAGTATCTCTTCTTGCACTTGCCACAGCCTGACCAAGAGCCAGACTGCTGCTGCCACCCCTGTCTTGAGCACTGCAATGGAAGACTGCAATATGAGCAGGCACAGACACAGCAAAGAAACACCTGTATGTCCTGAAGGGGAAAAATAAATGCAAGAAAGAAATAAACCTTCCATTTTTAAAGAACTCTTCCTTCTAAAAGATGCATTAAAAGGGTCTCATTGCTGTTTTACACATAGACTGACAAGTGATAAAAAAATCAGTGAGAAGTTCAAAAGACACTGGTTGCTTTTATCTGTCACACAGTTTGATTTCCAGCCTGTAGTTCTGATACCGCTCCAGGAGAGGTGGAAAGGACCAGACCAGGTATTGCTAACAACTTGGACTGCTGTGAAGGTAAACAATGTCACTTCTTGGATTCATTGTACCCGAATCAAAGGTGCACTCTCCTTGGCTGGAAGACCAACTGTGTGGAACCACTTAGCTCAAAATTAGCAGAGTTACAATATGAAATGGACAATTTTGTTGATGTACTGTTTGGCTCTGTGTAAATGTACAACCCAGGAAGACAATTTGATTTAACTCCGATACAGGGTTTTGGGAAAATCCATAACTTGTCTAGTGTTACAGCTTGCCTTCCAATTCCATCCTCTGCAGGAGAACCTATCTCTTGTGGAACTATCCCGGTGAATCTATCAATGCTAGTTCAGTACGTCAACCTAACAAAGGCAATTAACCAAGCAAATATCTCACATTATCTAGATAAAGAAAAAAATGTAGGTGGTGAGGTAGTGGTATCCTGGAAGACCTTGTGGAATGGAGACCTGGAGACAATAGAACAGTGTTTGGAAAGGAACGGGGTAAAAACTGTCTGGAAGGTAGCCAAGAGCTAGACAAGCACTTTGTCAAATTCACCCTAGCAGTTTTGAGTGGAACAACAAAATTGTTCAACCTATGTGTCACTAAGAAGCATACCCATTATGTCTCCTCCTTACCAGAGTGTGATACCTTAAGGAGGTAGTCTCCTACCTGGACTAAGCCTCTGGAGGGCCAGTGGAAATACATTGGAAGGATTGACTGGTGTCTAGACTGGGGAACAGGACTCAAATATAATATCAGGAAGTTTCAGTGAAATTGTAGTAAAAAACTAAGCAGTAGTGACAGTGAATCAGACACCATAAATTGGCTTATAAATAAGAGGGAAAACTGCGAAGAGGGACCACTGTGTAATTCAGGAGTCTTCACAACCCCTTCATTGGGCTATACCATCTGGGTAACCTCTGATGGATATTGGACAACCTGATTAGGAAGTTCAAGCATTAATAGACAAGTCACACTGGGACTGTTAATCCTATGTCCCACTTGGAAGAAGAGCCCAATAAAAGCAAACTACTGGGGGCACATGAAACAGGAAGTTGAAGAAGATTGGGCAGGACCTTCAACTTCCACAGAGTTCAGATGGCCAGTCCAGAGCTTCCTTTTACCTGAAGCTATGGCCCTAGGAAATAGGATTTTGTTAGACATTTTAACCTGGTAAATAGAGAAACTTTCAAAGGCAAAAGAAAGAAGCTTTCAACTAGTTAATGAACAAGCACAGGCAAATACCAGAGTGACCCTCCAAAATAGATTTGCCTTAGACCTACTTCTAGTGAAAGAACAGGGACTTTGTGGATATCTACATCTAGACAAAGAACATTGTTGTATTCACATTCCAAATGTTATTGAGGATCTCCAAGCTCAGCTTTAACAAATGGAACAAGTAGCCAAGGATAGTAAATCTATCTGGGCTGCTGCTGAAACAAATTGGATAAAATTCTTCAAGGAATAGGAGGATGGTCCCTAAAAGGATGGCTAGTGGAAATTTTAGAAGCTATAATCCTTGTCATAATAATAGTTTTAATAATTGCAATTGTTTTTGGGTATGTCCAGCGAGTGGTTACCTGAGAAGTCACGGGGTATATGTCACAGTAAACAAAAATGGGGTTGAAGCATACCAAATGGTTGTAAGACACCTGGAAGTTTCAAAAGGGGGAAATTGATACCAGGGGGTTAAAGAAACAGGGACCTAAGAGCACAACTCCCTGTTTCTTGATTAACCCTTTGGTATCACATGTTTAACTCCTTCTGTGGCTTTGCAGGAATTAACTGCTTTATAAGGTCCTAGAATGGACAGAAAGGAAAATAAACATGCCTCAGATTACATCATTTACAGCTTTGTACTATTTGCACCCTCCTCTTGTCATATATTACTTTCAAGTAGTTATGTTAATTTCCCCTGCAGAATATTATTCAAAGTTCTTCATTAAGGTACAAAATTAGCAGAGTAGTGTTAATTGGTGCAGAATTAGCAAGGTAGCTAAAAGAACTTATCTGAGACTGAGTAAGTCTCAAAGGGGGAGTTGTAAGAGGCCTTGGACAAGGACATCAGTTCTTGCACCTGTGACTAGCTCATCCTAGAGGAGTGCTGAGGAGCCAGCAGAAGTAAACCAAGACCAAGATAAGGAAATTTATAATCTGCAAATGAGGTAATGAGCTGAGACAAGACCCATACATGGAAGGAAGACTCAAAGTTCATGGAAAGGACACTAATGGACATCTTTCCAAGAGCCACATGGGACCACCAGAGACCATCCAAAACCCCCAAGAAGCCACTGACTCAAAAGTGGGCTAATTAGCATAAGAAGTGAGAGAATCACTAACCAATAGATGATAGAATACTAATTAATAAGAGTTAGGTAACTTGTGACTATTGAGCACAAATTTCTTTGGTTTCTGAAATGCATAAATAGTAAAATTTGGATAACTGGGATGCAGCTTGGCAGAGCATCTCCTGTGCATCCAGCACTGTAATAAATAATGCCTGTGCTTAATACTACATTGGTGTTAAGAGGTTTAATTCCCAATTTTGGTGACAGTTCTGTGTGGTTTCTTGGGAGAGCAGATCTCTCTTCTAGGTGTTTCTAACACACCCACTGACTTAGATTCCTACCTTGCAAATACTAGCAGTCATTACATCAATGCATTCATGTCTGCTGTATCCTAAATTTATTTTATGTGCATTATATCTAGGACACTTCTAAAAATTACTAGTGTTGAAGGGAGACACACATGAAACAGCAGAATTTTGTAAATTATTTCTGTCACAATACAAAAAAACCAGCAGTTTTAAAATCAAGAAATCCTCAATCATTTTCCTTCATCAACTCTGGGTAATACCCATTTCCCACCTCTTCATCTACAAGAACTGCTGGTGGGGGAAGGGAAATCAGCTTAGTATAGCCAAATATCCTCCTCCTGTCAATTTCTCCTTTTCCCCACAAAGGCTTAAAATAGATTTATAATGGACCCTCAGTTTGGGGGTCTTATTACTAATGCCATTGTTTCAGACTCTGTGACTCAAAGGACTGGGAACTGAGGCTGCACTTCTTATAACAAGAACTGAGTCTGTAATACAACTGTCTGAATCAGGACTCCAACAGAAAAGAAAAATGAAAACAATGAAAGTGGGCTGCATATTGGGAAGACAGCAGAGAGCAGAGAGCTGAGTTTGCACACAAAGCCTTCTTTCCACATTGCCTACTTACTTTCTCTTCTAATGGTGTCCAAATTGAATTTTTGTCTCTTTTGTACTGTATTTGTCTCTACTTTAAGGCCAGCCGAACAACTGTTTTTCTGGAGGGACTTGAGGAACTCAGAGCAAGTCTATGAAAGCTTTCTTGAGTGCTAAAGCCAAGCTTTGCCAAGTGAGCAATCCTCACTCTTTACACTGACTAAGAGTTTGAGCCTCATGCTACTGTATGGTATGTTATACCAAGAGCCTTGAGCCAGCTGGAGATGGTTGGGAAAAATACGAAGAGTGAAGTCACCTCTGACTGCCTGCAGCTCTCAGCCCACTGACATGCAGACTGTGCTCTGCCAGAGAGCACAGAGAACCACAGGGCTGAAAGCAAACACAGCCAAGAAACTCCAGTCTCAAGGAAACTCAGAGCCTACCCCTCTCTGGTCCTTACCTCATGTCCTAAAAGACTGCAAGAGTGGCCAAAATACCTTCAGAGCTGCTTAACCCAGCATTTTCTTCCTTGTCCATGCCCTTGCAGCGCAATAACCATTTAGCCCTAGCTAGTCTCAGTAGACAAGCTCAGCAATACACATCTGCTAGTGAGCCTGTCCATCACTCTCTACTGCTTGTCTCCTGCCTCAAGAAACAGGAGCTGCTGTTTAAGTTTCTCCAAACTGATTCTGTGTGTATATGACACTACCATACATTTGCTAGCCAGCTTTAAGTTAGTTATGCAAGAGTTACCTGCCCAGTGTAAATCCCACTGGCCAGGTAACTCTTAGGAACTAAGCAAACTGCTTGGAGCACCGCTAGCAGTAGGACTTAGGTTGTCTTGTGCCACCGTTGACTTTTGTCTGTATTCATGTTATAGTAAGGACCCCGAACCAAAGCAACTCTTTAGATAACAATTTGCTCTACCCATGCTTCTCTGGTGATTTAAAGATCCCACAACTTATGTTTTTTGGAACCAAGGCAGAAGCCCAGTAGTTTCTGTGCTTTTTCTCATAAATGTCGGGGACAGTATTTCAAACATATTTCTCCTCTGTTTTGCCAACAGCTGGAGCTCATTCTCAAGTCTCTCACTTCTTCTATTCAGCTGGGCTGTTCTTCCTCACACCCCTACTTTCTGGAGGGAACAGGACCCAAAATTGGGAAATAGGTACTGGCTCAACAGAGAACAGATGCTTTCTTTGCAAGAAATTAGAACAACATTAGCTTACAACAAATGAGGTTCCCCTCTATCTGTGCAGCCTGAAAACCAGGCTGCATTACATGTGGGCTCACAGACCAATTAATGCAATTCAGGACCTTTATTAGCCTAAGAACTTGCTGAGATGGGAACAAATGGCTGAAGGGGAGAGGTTGGATGACATACTCTGCTGAGCTGTATGTGAGGAGTGATGTGAAACTGTTCAAACTCACTCATCAGCATAACAGGGAAACAAAAAAGGCTCTTACTGCTCATAAAAGAAAAATAATCTGAATTGTCTACATTTTTATTAGGGCTTAATAGAAAAGGAAGAAATTAAAATATTAAGAAAAGAGAGATGTTGAATAAGGGTCTAATAGGGAGCAATTAACCCCATGTTGTGTGCAGAACAATTTCCTCCAGCACATCCTCTTTGCAAATGTGGCACAGTGGGAACCAAGACCAACAGAGGCAGCAATGCTTTTTCCAGAGCACTTACCAGTAGAACTTATCTACTATAAATGACAAATAAGAATAGGGGTGACTAAATCCTGGTAGTTTTGGTCCAAATTTGGGTTCTGCTGTTCTCAGCACCACATAAACATATCAGAAGTCAAACCTGCCCCCAAAACATAAAGGCAATAAAAGTAGAGGAGAAAGGAAATGTTTATCATATACAGATGACAAGTGTTAGTTACATGTTAGCTTGTATCACTGAAGGAAGAAAGAAGCCAGGCAAGCCAATTTACTTATGCGAAGGAGAATTATAAAGGCCATTATGAAAAATGGGGAAAAGGGCTGGATAGGAGGTGACTTGCTTACTAGCTCGATTTCCTGGTTCAGAAATCACTCTGAGCCATGCAGGCAGAGAGATCTGCCCCACACAGTGTGCAGGCTGCAACCACATACCTCTGTGCAACATGGGACTCTGCAGAGAACCTTCACAAAAGGTGCAGCACTTCCCTTCCCAGTCATGGGCAGCTGGTGCTCCCGAGCATCCACACACTGCACAGACTGTGCTCAGAGCTTCTGTCAGTTACTGAAATATCTGTCTCACACTGTCTGTGAGAGAAGGAGACACATACAGTCACCCAGGCTTCTAACTTCTGTATAAACATTTGCTCCTCTTAACATTTACTGTCCTTTGCATTTTCCAGTGAAATCCCTCAAGTCCCAAGAAATGCCAAATGGCATCTTAAGGCTATCAGGATGACTATACCCCATAATACAGCCACATGGGAGTACCCATGGAGACCCTACTGGCTCTCCCCCTGCCTGCACAGCTATGCTACTTTTTAATGAAGACTAGGACTTCAAGAGTGAGGGGTTGAAATGGTGTGTAAACAAGCTTATCCCAGCATTCAGTCATGTGGGGACCAGTGAGCAGGTCCAAGCCCCACAGTTTATTTGAGAAAGTAGTGTCACAGGAACACAGGAGGTTTAAATACATGCATGCACCTTTATTTTAGGCTTTCAGAACTTTGCTGGTGCACTAAGCTTAAGAAATATGCTTGGCACCTTCAAGTATTTTTCTTCTAGGTCATGGAAAAATGCTCCCTTTCTAAATGCTTATTACATTTTTCCAGGTTCATGGATGAACAAGATGATTCTGGGTTTTTAATGAGCAAATGGGTATCCATTCTGCTAGATGCCCTATTGATTTTGTGATTCATAGTGTAATCAATTTGCCTGTCTCTCCCCAGACTTCTGCCTCAGGGCAAGGAGAATGATACTAAGGGTGTGGGACAGTTAGACTATCTCTGCTTGGTGCTGTGTTACAAATACTGTTGATCTGTAAATACATTCTCAAATTCTTTTTTTATTTCCTCTTGCCTCTCTAATAAGCATATTCATCTGAGGAGGTCAACAGCTAAGTAAGCCCTAGATTCCTACGACAATTACTGTCCTCCCTCCTCCTGTCCTCAGCAAACTGTAATAGTGCCCACTCGAAACTTACCAAGATAGTCAATTCACATCTCTTATTATCATCACTTCAGCTTTATCTGTTTCTCTTTGGCACTATCAGCACTGTTTCTATGCTGATATTCCCATTTCTGATGTTTATATCATTTTGTGACCCACTGGCTAACTCATAGCTAACACAACTCTGATTTGGTTTAGGGGAGATTTGCTTCAGCTGCAGCAGTATCCACCTTTTGTTCCTTCCTGAAGCTCACTGTCCTCCAGTTCAACCTATACTTGCTGCACTCCACTAGCAAACAATAAAACCCATGGGTGTTCTTGCATCCTTCTTTCAAATTCTGCATTGTCTTGGCTAACAATGTTTGTCAGTGTCTCTGCATCAACACATTTTGAGCTCTGGCATGATTTTCTGCATTACTTGTAGTCTGTCATTTTCATTTTCTAGTACCTCCACAGTGTTGGGCAGTTGTTCAACCTTCTTAAATTTCATACACCAGCTTGATTGTTTTCCTCTGCTTTGCAAATTACAATTGATCAATATAACTTGTCAGCTTTGTGTTATCTAGTAACGTTTCTCTGATTGCTTTGTCTCAGATCCCACTCAGTGTATGGCAACTCATCAGTTAACTCCTCTGATGGAAATGCTGGCGCTTCAGTTTGCATTTTCAATTTGTATTCCCATATTAAAAACAAAACTAAAAAACTGCACCCTCCTCTCTTATCTTTATTTGGTCACACCTCAAAAGTTGAAGACATATCAACTGATTCAGAATGGAAGGAAAAAAAAATCTCATGACTGGCTTCATCATTTGCTGGTAGTCACTGTCTGCAAAAAAGGCTTTTTCAGTTGGCCTCTGCTTTTCCAGAGCAACGTCAGCTGTGGTGCCATTTTTAGCTGTGACATTTTCCCCACTCAGAATATTTTCTTAGTCCATTATACTCTGTGTACCATCTGCCATACAATAGTCATACACTGCCAAGAAGCCTGGTCACAGTCTGCTTTATTCAGTGGATGAGCCCTAATTGCTTAGCCTGGCACAACGTGAACCACCGCATAGCACAGCATCCAATTCCAACTGCTCGTGCCATGGTTTCTCAGGAGTACAACACTCCAGCACAGTCTCAGAGGCAGCTGTGACCACTGATTAGTTCCAACACAGAACAGTCATGCTTCCATTCAACTTCTGTGAAGACAGAAGGCAGCAACCACTCTGTAGGCCTCCAGACACCCATTGTTCCCAGTTTCACGCTGAGAACATGGCAGAAAAGAAGAGGCTGTGAGACTGGGAGCAGAGCAAAGCACTGCATATCCTGGATACAAATTGTCCAAGTGATTCTATTGTCATGCCTGGTGCTAAAGAGTGCTTCAGGGATGAGGAACAGGAAGGCTGTGGTTATGGTGTTGCCTCTAGTTTTGTGTAATATGCAGCCTCAGTAAGTATGTGCCAGTATCACCTAACCTGTTGAACAAGGGACAGGTGTCAGTTTTAGTACCCTTCTCACAGGCTATACAGCTGTTGGCTCTGAACATTTTGGTGCCAGCACTGTAGAATGCAAACATCCAGTCTCACTCTTCTCCCTTGTGAGTTGGCAATGGCTTCTCTGAGTCACAGGCAGTGACACAGACCAACCTGCCAACAGAAACAGGGTATCACTCAACATACCTGTCTCACCACTCTTTCAGTGTCTACTGAAAAGAGATGCCAAGGCTGCACACAATTCTGACCTAAAGAGGAAAACTTCACAGTTCCACAGCTCTGTGACACCCTAGCAGCCTGTGCTAACCAAACAGGGAAGACTTCTTGTCCTGATGACATATTTTCTTTTTGATCACTGGCTATTTAGAGAGGAAGTTGTAGACTACATACTACTTCTACATGGTGGAAATCAGGACAAGTTTGGTGAACTGGGAAGGAAGAATAATACAATGTATTAGGAGTCCACTACTGCAATATGACTACTCACTTGTTAACCCCTGTTGTAGTTCCCCAAAGCAACCTTTTCTTGAAATGTCTCAAGGCCCAAATCTGTGGGATGCTGTAGTCTCTCCATGAAAGTCAGTAGAAACTGATGGCACAACTCAGAATTTTGTAGTATCAGGGTCTTCATAACAAATAAGATAGCTCTGAGCAAGAAAGTCCACAAGAAAATTTAGTAGATAGGCATGCTGCCTGGAGATGGGCCAGGAAAGAACTATGCCTGAAGTGGCTGCCTGTGGGAAGAAAGTCCTTTGCAACACTATTCCTGGGCTGAACACACCTGTTAGTCCCACTCATCACTGTCTTGGGAAGTAGGAAAATGCAGCTCTCAGTCTGTTCCATTTCTGCCTATCATCCAGTCACTGGGAAGGAACTAGTTGGATACAGCCTCTGTGCTTTGCTTTGTGACAGGTTTCATTCATAGAAGCCTTTCCATAAGTCACTTATTTTGGGGTTGGCAGATTCCACTTGTGCAGAAAGCAAGGATATGCCAGTCCTCAATAAAGATAAGGGAAAGTATAAGAAAGGCAGGGAGAGGAGCTATGTTCTTACAAATCAGTTTCTGCACTGGCAGCTAATTAGCATTTACACTAGTTCAAAGATTTAATATCCGAAAGAATCACTGTTGCATAAAATGCAGTTGAAGCAATTTTACATGTAGCTTATTAGCAGTAATGGATTATCCTGAACACACCATGTTTAAAGTGAGCTATAAAGCCAGCGAGATGTAAATGTAATTTTATTCTATTCTTCCTTTTTCCCTTGATATGAGAAGGGCTTGCTGGAGTCTAAAATGGGGATTATTAAAGTAGGAGAAACTGTAAAATGGCAAACTAAACTACAGCTGACTTCACACAGTAATTAATGAGAGAGACAGCCTCTCTGGACATGTGCATCTTATGCATCTCTGCCTGAATGGCTGCTCAACTGGAGAGCAGGTCGTCTATAAAACAAAAGTAGTAGGAAGAAAATGGTAGCAGTTCACAAACACAGAAATTTGCCTCATATTTTTGAGGAGTTAAAGAAATATTGTATTAAGGCACTGCATATTGAAATCTGTGTAAGTCCCTGCAGTTTCTAAGGTAACATTTTAGTGGGACACTAAACAGAAACAAACAGCAAGTTGTCAATGAAACAAATTATGTCTCATGGGTATGACAATTAGAATTCCAGCTGCCACTAACAGTAATAGTATTTCACCTTGCTCTTGCTCACATCATCCTAAGAACATTCCCTCTAAATAACAGGTATCACCGAGATGCAACTATATTTTCTTTAAAAAGTTTTCTTTCGTTGCTATCCAAGAGCTAGCAAAGTAGACAAAAGGGTAACTTGAGTGCATATAAGAAAAGACTCTAGTTGTCTTGTTTGTAGTTAATCATTACCAGCTCTTTCTACCACCCTGTTAAGGCTTAGACAATTCAGTGCTGGGATTAAGAGGAAGGTAGCACTGGTTAGTGACTAGTGCCATCTTGTGAATAAAATCCCAAACACCCTTCCTTCACCCTTTCTAGTCATGCTGTACCTATGCAGCAGAGTAGAGAAAAAAAGCAAAACCAACTTTTGCATGAATAAGTAACTTCATGATAAGAACTCCGTATTTGGGGACAAAACATGGGACTCAACCTCCAACCAGGCCAGACAAGAGCTTGACAAAGTAGAGACAGTCTAGAAAGAAGAAAGATATTTTACAGTACAGCTGCTGGTATGAGAAGCTATTCCCTTTCCACTGCATTGCAAACAATACCTAATGTTACCCTTACTCAAGAAATGCACACCATGTCAGCTGCAGACTTTGCTGACCAACACTGACAGACAAACTTTCCTTCCTTATTTTGGTCAGTTTCTTTTTAAAACCTACGTTTCTTCTGTGCCTGAGGTTCAAACAGCAGAAGACAAGGCTGCACTGAAACTATTGACTATAAAGGGGTTTATGGTATAAATCCATCAGGCTGCCCATCACAGGAGTTAGATTTGCAGTATTCTGACCAGGAACAGACTGGAAAAACAGGAGCAATCAGGCGAGAGCACCACTGATGCTTGGCGTAACATACTAGCAATGTTAATTAGTGTCTGCTCCTGGCACCATGAAATTGAAACTGAAACTCGTCCACTTAAACTAAAATTAGTTTGTATCCCTTATCAAGATACTTCTATATACTTTTCTCCTCCCCACCCACCTCCCCTCCCCCCTACTCCATCTTGTGCATTTTGGGTACCTATTTCAGCAGTGTTTATGATCAGGTTTGTCTGTATCAGTGAATCTCCTTTTCCCAACATCAAGGGTCAGCAAGCAGAGAGATGCATTAGCTCTCCCATCCTAAAGTGAGTCCCTTTGACATCTCAGAGTTGCAAACTGCTCTCGTGGAAGTCAGATGAAGTTTTCCCCTTGGCTTTGACAGAACGAGCCTTTTTCCATGCCCCTTGCTTGTCAAGCATTGGAACAGGCTTGTCAGGGAAGTGGTGGAATCACCATCCCTGGAGGTATTTAGGAGACCTGTAGATATAGTGCTTAAGGACATAGTTTAGTGGTGGACTTGGAAGTACTGGGTTAACAGTTGGACTTGATGATCTTAAGGGTTATTTTCACTCTTAACAATTCTATGATACTTTGATTTCTCACCCCAAGATCCTTCCCTTTTCTCTAAGGGGCAGAAAGTAAGAGGAAAAGATGAAGTCACCCAGGAAACCAACAGCAGGGTTAGGAATGGTACTCTTGTCATTCAAATTGCAGTGGCAAGATATTCAGGAACCATGTTTTCCTTCATCAGAGCTAGTATCTCTCATTAATAGAGGACCTGCTCTACAACAAGATGGCTTGCTAGTTAGAAACTGAACCAAGACATGGTAAATTACTTCTTCAGTACCATTTTTGCAGTAATTTAAATCTGAAGTAGGGAAAACATTAATCTCTGTGAACAAGATGGCTTGCTAGTTAGAAACTGAACCAAGACATGGTAAATTACTTCTTCAGTACCATTTTTGCAGTAATTTAAATCTGAAGTAGGGAAAACATTATCACTTTTATCACAAGTAAGATGTCCTTCCTTCTTCTTCCCCATCTTGCGCAACTGAATGGTTACGATTTTTAGGACACAGATTGTCTCTTTACTTTTGGTATCTATAGCACCTAGAAAAATGGTGTCCCATTCAAGGGTTTCCAGACATCACCACAATAAGCATATAGTGAGAATTTTTAAAGGGGCTTGTTCAAAAGAATCCTCTTTGGAAGATGCCATATGTTAGCATTTGGGCTCTGGTTTCTGAGACTCTAGTGTAGTCCTGTACAAACTATCATTTCAGCAATTTATATTTCTTTCCACCTCCTGTAATATTCAAGATGCACCATAAAAATCAATAGCAACAAAAAATTCGCTAAAGTGAGATGTATGATATTAAAGGCTCCAGGAAATGTCAAATCAAGCCACAAACGCAAATTTCTCATACTTTACTTATACTTACGCCTCATACTCATGAATGTAATCACCAGTAACATATTCACAACTCTCTACAAGTCTACATGAAACAAAAACCATATCATCACAGCAGCAGACAGTTACATTACTGCTACCTGTGCTGCAAAACCATTTGAGTGTTCCTGGAGCAAAGGCTGGCATTGCACATCTTCGGCTGTGTTTGGTATTTAGATATCAGTAATGCCACTGTTGCACCTATAGCTTTAGTTGCACATGGTTTGAGCATGCCAGGCACATTCCAGCTCCTCTCCTGACATTTTTGAAAGCTGATTTTTAATTATTTTTTTTTAAGGATATTAATTTTTGGATTTTTATTAAACTACTACAAAATGCTGTCTGACAATGAATTTCCTACCAAACAATAGACTAGCCTGGAACATGAACAAACTATGTTGTTGCAAGTCTTGTTCCTTCATTTAATTGGTTATTCACATAAAGTCTTTCTTTTACAGAACTACCAATACATCTTAAGATCTGTTCTAACTGAAAAATCATTCTATCTCTGTGATCTACTATTAGTGACCAAATTAGCCTAAGAGTTCCCATGAAGAAGTCTGTACAAATGAAGTATGAACTGTGCATTGTGGAATCGAGGCAAGAGCCCTCAGTACCAGCAGCAGCTGACAAGCTTAACCTGTCTTCAGAGGGCTTTTGAGTACACCACTGCCCTGCTTTTAGAGATATATGTGGTCAGTGCTGTAGAGTATGCTTGTGGTATTTTCTTTTCCTTTAAGGTTCAGTTATGGGATTTTTTTAAGCCTTTATTGAGTGGCTTGGAAAGGATCCCTTAAGGAAAAGGGCAGATTAGTATTTTGAATAGAGGAAAGTCTGCAAGAGGAAGAATTTGCAGTATTTCTAATACACGTTCTGGCTCTGTATCAACTTGATTGTTTCAGTGTACTCTGAGCTGAGTTCTTACCTCTTCTGAGTTTTATTGTTTTTTCTAACAGGCTTTCTCTTGGCCATTGTGTCCCAGCTAAGTACAGGTCAAGAGCAGACAGATACTTGCTGGTCCTTAATTTACTAGCTGCTTTCAAAACCAAAAGCAAAACCTGAAACTGCTCCTGGAAGCTGATCCAAAGCCAGCAAAAGTCTTTAGCACCATACACTGTGGAGCGAAGAGGGTGTGCTACTGTACCAGGGCGAAAGTCCAGAACAGCTGCATAATAAACTTCCAATAAGTGAGTCACATTCATCCAGACAAGACGTTACAACATGACATTCCCAGGTCCTAAAGGACACGAAAGAGCACCCTCAAATGCTAAATGTGAAATCTGTGATTAGATACTTCGGCCAGCTGGTCATGGTTAAATCTAAGTTGTACAGGATTTCAGAACTATCCTTCTAAAGGTAGCTCAGAAAAACCATAGTGGCGATGGTTTTGTGGCTTCTTCAAAGTATTTTCATGTTCCTATGAAATTTGTTTTGTGAATAAAACAAGTGGAACAGAATATTTATATTTCTGCAGAAAACTAGTCCCCTTTACTTCCCCCCAATTTCTTCCATCCTGTTTTTGAATACTCTGGTTTCAGCAAAACAGCATCAGGTCTGTTAAACTTTAAATAAAAAGATTTTTATTATCTATTAGATGACAAAAATTCCAATTAAATGTCATATTTCACACAAAAGCTTGAAGCCAAAATTATTTTAAAAAAAAATCCTTGAATTTCAGATGCACAATCCCATATGTATGAAGATATCAGTGTCCCATTTAATAGCAGCTTCTCTTCTGTTCAGAATTTACTATAGAAATCCAAGAGAAATGGACTGTGGAAAACCACTGAGTAGAGCCTAGACAGTAGGGAGGCTTGTCTACTTGTGACTTGTATACTTTCTGACTTTTCCCTGCAACTACAATCAGTCATTCCCGTTCTAAGCTCTCTGGATACTACAGGCATCAGAAACCTAAGCTGGAGTTGATATGGTGCACTGAGCTTAAACAATGGTAAGACAGCACAGCACCCAGAGCAGGAACTCTAAAAGAAGAATTGAAATTACAGTGAAGTATAAAGCTTTTTGCAAGTCAAGGGAGAAAAACAAATCTGGATTTATATTTGCAGTAACACAGCTGCCTTTCTAAATATTTCACAGAATCATTTAGGTTGGAAAAGACCTCGAAGATCATTGAGTCCAACCTTTGACCAATGTCCACCTTGACAACTAGGCCATGTGCCATGTCCAGTTGTTTCTTGAATACCTTCAGGGATGGTGACTCCACCACCTCCCCAGCCTGTCCTTTCCAATCCCTGACAACCCTTTCTGTGAATAAATTCTTCCTGAGGTCCTACTTGAACCTCACCTGGCACAGCTTGAGGCTATGTCCTTTTGTCCTGTTGCTAGTTGCCTGGGAGAAGAGGCCGAAACCCACCTGGCTACAACCTCCTTTTCATAGACTCACAGAATCATAGAATCAACCGGGCTGGAAAAGACCTCCAAGATCATCAAATTCAATCCCATTGTGGATACTAGACCATGGCACTAAGTGCCACATCTAGTCCCATCTTAAAAACCTCCAGGCGCAGTAGTTGTAGAGAGCGATAAGGTCTCCCTTGAACCTTCTTTCCTTCAAGCTAAACATTCCCAGCTCCCTCAGCCACTCCTCATAGGACTTAATATCTAGTCCCTTCACTGACTTTGTTGACCTTCTCTGGACTCGCTCCAGCACCTCAGTGTCAATGTATGAGGGGCCCAGAACTGGACACAGTACTTGAGGTGTGGTCTCACCAGTGCTGAGTACAGGGGGACAATCACTGCCCTGGTCCTGCTGGACACACTGTTTCTGATACAAGCCAGGATGCTATTGGCCTTCTTGGCCACCTCTAGGCATATTGCTGGCTCATGTTCAGCCATCTGTTGATCAGCATCCCCAGGTTCTTTTCTGCTGGGATGCTTTCCAACCACTCTTCCCAACTGGCTGGATCAATTGGCTTCAGCCCATTGATCCAGCCTGTCCAGATCCCTCCATAGACCCTCGTATGTTCTATAAGCATGCAATGGTTAAACCTCTCTTTGGCAAAGACCGTCAAACGGAATAAAAGTTTTCAAGAATGAAACCTAAGACTTGCAGGCAAAGGGGACAAATGTTTCCAAACAGAATCATTTAAGTTGAGCTACACAGAATCACTATTCATTTGGAAGAATCACGAAACCTTTTTCTTGAGCCCTTGCCTTCCTTGATTTCACAGCACTGCTATTTCCTCCCTGCTGCAAACATAATGAATGGTGCACATAGCCTAGGAAGTAGGAATGAAAAAGGTTCTCTAATGGAACATCTTACCTGGCTAATAGCTTTTATCTTTGCAAGCAATGCCTCTGTGTGCCTCCCCACAGTGCAGGCTCACCATCTGCCTTTGTTCTAACAAATGAACTCACATTACAAACACAGAGTGCAAACATACTCATATCCTGAACCTACTGCACCCAAGGGTCAGGTATTTTCACAGAATGTATAACTGGTAAATGTTTGCTCCCCAAATGTTTGAAATGGCTCACAATCTTTCCTAATAACAAGCATAACAAGTGAAAAATTCATCATAGCTACATTATGGAAAGTAAAAATCCATAAACAAATATTTATCTTTTCACTAATTGTATCTCAGCAATATCTTTCCAATATAAAATTCTGCTTCCCACAGAGTCCTGTGTGTATTACTAATAGCACACACAATTAGATGCCACCTTTCTGCCTCCCTGTGACATTAGTCTACTTTTGCAAGCTGCAGGCTTTCATTTCCAAAATTTCACTTTTTAGGTAACAACTCATTTAATTGTGTGTCATCCCTGGCCTGTGAAACTCAGGAAATGTGGGGGGTTTCCCCAGAAACTTAACCATAATCTTACCTTTTTTTCTTCCCATAATGATGCTTAACACTGATATCCTCTCCAAATATATATATTTTCCAAAGACGTCTTCCATAAAACACTTCCTAACTGGTAATTTATGTATTTCAATATATTCAGATGTATGAACTGTACAACAGATCAAGCAAAAAAAAAACAAAACCAAACATCAGGTAAGCATATAATGACCTTTTAGGTTTCATATACCAGTTTCCTCCTATAAGACCAAGGCTGTATGTTTTACAGATGGCTGCTGATGCTTATGGGTGCTGGAGTTTCAGGTCCCACTTTTATAGCACTTGGTTTCATAGAAATGATGCACAATCAACCGTGGCCATAGTGTTGCATTAACTGCTTAAATATTTAGCCTTTAGAACCCAAGGAACCTTCAGGTACCTGAAAGATGCACAGAAATAGCCATTTAGCTATCAAATGAATCACATAAAACCTGCTGTAATAACACTACTTCAAAGTTCAAATGGATTTTTCTCAATAGTGCATTTTCAAGGAAAGCAAGTTTACCCATGCATACAGTATAGGCACATGTGTGGATTTCTGTCTAGTCTTAGCCTGTTGTCAAAGACATTGCATAATACCAACCAAAACTGACAAAGCAGTAAAGGGCACGTAATGTCAGATGACTCAAAGGCTTCACACTTCTGTAAATTTGATTAAAACAGCCAACAAACAGACCTTACTCATGTGCTCACTGAGGTACTGCCCATTAACATCATCCCCTAATACCTGCTGTCCGATTCCAGTAGGAGACATCAGAGAATCCCACACTGAAAAGTGGCATTCAGGATTTACTGACTGCAGGAAAAGTTTTAACTCAAGTTCGTACTTTATTAAACAACAGAAGGTGTAATCACAGTGTACCAAATCGCAAAAAAAAAGATAAATTAGGTTTTGTTAGTCCCACTACTTCAATAATTATTTGCTTCTATTTTAAATATTGCTCAGAACAGGGTGACAGCATAAAGGAACTTTTTACTTATGCTTGCCAGATAAAGCAGCTAGCTCAGCTTAAGGAAAAAAAAAGGCATGTCTTCTAAAGACAATTGAGTCAGTCTCTGCAGTCTCCACTGATTGAAGGCAACTTAAATCAAAGAACAATCATTTATTACAATCATGGCATAGTAGCTTGTTTGTGCAAGGTGAACACAATTCAGTGTCTGTATTTCAAGCCATTTTGACACAATTTTCCCTGATTACCACATCTCCCCAAGGACAGTTCTTCACAGAAACACAGAATGGTTTGGGTGGGAAGGGACCTTAAATTTCATCTAGTTCCAATCACCGTGCCATGGGCAGAGATACTTTCCACTAGACCATGTTGCACAAAGCCCCATGCAACCTCACTTTGAACACTTGCACAGATGGGGTACCCACAACTTCTCTGGGCAACCTGTTCCAGTACCTCACCACCCTCACAGTAAAGAATTTCTTCCTAATATCTGATCTAAACTTTCCCTCTTTCATTTTGAACCCATTACTCCTTTTCCTATCATTGCAGTTGCTTCAAGTAAGGATACTGGATATGGGTATTCTTGGCATATTCTACCTATGGAGAGCTTACATGAGCTTGGAAAGGCTGAAGAGTTGGAGGAAGTATATCCACTCCACTCTACTCAGCACTACAACAGACATCAGTTATTGTGCCTCACATGACAAGGCAAGGATTTCTTAAAGCTGACTCAACTTCCTCAAACTTTACCACACTTACAAAAAAACTTGCCATGATTTAGAGTTCACAGAAGCAAAGTCATAGAGACCAAATTAAGCTTTCTGACGATTCACCTCAAAATAACATCTGCTTTATGAGAACTCTAGCAGAAGGCCTTTCTGTCAGGGGCACTAATGCATGCTACTTTATTTCCCAGGTCTAACTGTAAATGAGACTGAATGAGAAATTTAAAAAAAAATTAAAAATACTGCTCTCCATTTAATGTGTTGCTACACAAAAAGTGACAGTAGTTCCTCAAGCAGACATACAGCCAGTTCTTAACCCAGCAGA
>NW_008650006.1:648-914 GCF_000695815.1 Acanthisitta chloris | reverse complement strand
TTTTGGGGGGAGAAATTAGGGAATTTTGAGGGAAGAAATTTTGGGGGGGGAGGAAGAAATTTTTGGGGCCATTTCTGGAGGTTTTGGTACCTTTTATCCCGGGAAACTTTCAGGAGTTTGCGTTTTGGGGGGAGAAATTAGGGAATTTTGAGGGAAGAAATTTTGGGGGGGGAGGAAGAAATTTTTGGGGCCATTTCTGGAGGTTTTGGTACCTTTTATCCCGGGAAACTTTCAGGAGTTTGCGTTGAGCTCTTCGCTTCCTGGAA
>NW_008650006.1:0-365 GCF_000695815.1 Acanthisitta chloris | reverse complement strand
CCCGAATTTCAACAATTGTCCCAATTTTCCCCAATTCCCCCAATTTTCCTCCATTTCCCCAAATTTCACCACTTTTCTTCCAATTTCCCCAAATGTCACCAATTTTCCCCAAATTTCATTCCTTTTCCTCTTTCTCCTAAATTTCCCCAATTTTATCCCAATTTTCCCCAATTTCCCCCAATCTTCATCCAATTTCCCCAAATTTTCCCCAAAATTTCCCCAATTCCCCTCAAATTTCACCAATTTTTCCCCCAATTTTCCCCTTAACACCAAAAATCCTCCAATTTTTCTAAATTTTTCCCCAAATTTTCCCATATCCCAACCAGTTTTCCCCCCAATTTTTTCCCGATTTTTTCCACATTTCC
>NW_008650005.1:14621-19451 GCF_000695815.1 Acanthisitta chloris | reverse complement strand
CGCAGCCCTCGCCGCTGGGTACTCACAGCCTCCTTTAGTCACTTGAGCCGCTCCTTCCCGCCCCGCTGTCCTGCCCCTGTCCTCAGAGTCACCCACCCGCGGACACCGGCCCCAGCACGCCCCGACAGCTCAGCCCCAGGCCCTGCTCACAACAGCAAACTGCGCTGCGCTCGCTCCCGTCCATCCCATCGCCCCTCGATGCGCACCAGGCAGGGTAAGAGATGTACGCACTGAGGCCAGGGAAGGCTTCAAATCTAATCTGATCACTACCAGCAAGAAAGCCACCAGCTGTGAAAATGAAATAGCTCTAATAAGAGATCTGGCCTGGCAAGGAGAGGGGAACTGCTGTGAACACACTTGTTGGATCAGAAGGCCTGTGCCTCTGCCTTCCCAGCCAACTAATTGGATCAAGTCAGTGGCTGTGCTCCCATGCCTCAGCCTGCGGCGTGCGCCGAAGAAAGCTGATCGCGCTTCACTTAAATTAACATATCACAAAGGGAGAGGTCACAGTATCTTAATGACACGTTAGGAAAAAAACATTACGAGTCAGCCCGGTGGCAGCTCGCGGCATCCCTCACACAGGGCACCCAAGAGTGCTCTGCTTAAAGGCATCAGGCTCCGGTCATCCTGCAGGCTGCGGGGGAGGACCTGTGTGCCAGGTCCCCCCGGCTCCCCGGCGCGTCTGCAGGGACTCCAGGGACAGACTGCCGAGTGGCTGTGTGGCAGGGGCAACATTCAACCACACAGGAAGAACCAAACATCAGGACAGAACCGGAATTTTATTCCTTAGGTGATCAAAACACTGTCTGCTGCTGCATTTTAATATGGGACACCAGAAGAGAAAATATAAATCCAGACACTGCAGCTAAACTATCCTGGAGTTAAAGTTGTTTCCGTGAGAGAGAGATTCTGTAATTTCAAGATGTAAATGGGATAATACAAACACCTGCAGTGACACGAGGACACAACTGAGTGAGAAACTGGCTCACCATTCAGCTCACGTGAGGAGAAGGGACTAAAAGGGACTGAGAACACATCTATCAAAAAGGCAAAGTACCTTCTTCCTGAAGAGTTTGTCTTCTTTTCCAAGTTTTAGCTGTTGGAAGAAAGAAAAGTAAAAACCCCAAACTGCAACATTTGTTGTGCTGCCTGATGGTGTGGTGATCCACAGTGCCTACCCCACACCGGGGGAGTGCGAAGGGAAGGGAAAAGGGAAGCATGGCCAGCAGCAGGTATGCATGAACTGGTACCATGAGTTTTGCTCTCTCTCTCCACCAAAGTAGCTCCAATCCCTACGTGTGCTGTCCTGTCCCACTGTCTGGCCCTGCAGGACAGACTGACTCCTCCTCCTTGTGAGCTACACATGCAACACAACTCCAGCCGCTGATTCTGATTTTACAGCCATCAGCCACTTATTCATGAGACACTAAATCTGAGCCCTCACTTCTGCCTCTGCAAACCAGCATTTCTGCATATCCCAAGCACCACGTTTTGCAATCCATACGGCAATTCCGAGTGTCCCTGCCTGGCCCAAGTCTACGTGGCTGCTGTGAGCAGCTCTCTGCAGGCACCCGAGGGTGTCGCTTCCGAAGGCTCTCTGAGGGTTCCCAGTGGGGCACATCCCCAGATCTGCCCCACAGCAGCTGCCAGGCCCCACCACGTGGATGGAGATGGGAAGGTTTCCATGAAAAACTCATTTGCACTTTGTTCCTGCTCAAGCACCTTGGAAAGGCTTTTCAATTAAAGTAGGTTTTCCAGTACCTGGAACAGAACAGCCATAGCCCAGTGTTGTCGGCCTTTGAACACTAGCCCCAGGTGCCACTGTTCTGTCAGCAGCTTTCACAAAGGAAGGTAAATCATCACGGCTCCTTTGGGAACACCCTGGGATTTCAGGATGAGTTCTAAGCCAGAAGCCAAGAGCCACCAGCCCCAGCCAGCCCCTGCTCTGTGCAAGCACATGAAAAAGGAGCTGTGCCTTACCCTCTTCCTCATGGTGGGTTCCTGGGGTTTCTCGAATTTCCTTTTCCTCCACAGATGCACCTCGTCAGACTTTCTCCTCAGGATTGAGTCCACTGGAGTCTTTTTGGAATGTTCCTCTGATTTCCTCCTGGGAGTCTCCTCGCAATCCCCTTTCCGTTTGGCAGCGTCTGTCACCTCCTTGTTGTCCCTGTTCATCTTCTGCTCCTTCAGCAGGGAGCCGGGGAGATTAGATGCGTACTTGAAGCCTGGTCCCCGCTTTTGCTTGTACACCAAAGAGACACAAAACACAAGCAAACTTTATACCTTGTGCCTCTCCCAGCTCTCTAAGTTGCCACCAACACTCCAAGGCTGGTGGTTGATCACTTTAACAGACAACGTGATTAGCAAAGAGAGTTCCAACCTCCACGAAGTAGTTTTCCTACCTATAAACCTGCAAGTGTTTGCAATGAAATAATGTGCTAATTCCAACACAAACTTCGGGTTCTGCATAACGATTCTGGATTTCATCATTTCAGTGTTTCCATTGTAGAAATTAACACACAGCAGCACACAGAACTAACCTCAATATGCCCCAGGTTCTGGGTGAAGTGTTGGTGCATGGAACAGGAGTACCAAAATTATTAATGAATACGAAGTCATCAGCTTGTTTCCTTCAAATCATAAAATCATCACGGAATGAATCATAGAATCCTGGAGTGGTTTAGGTTGGAAGGGACCTTAAAGATCATCTAGTTCCAACCCTGTGCCATGGGCAATTAAGCACAAACCCAAACACTGGTATTGGGCAAAACTGTATCTACAAGCCAGAGGGAATGCCTGAGATTTTGTATCTCCTTCCAGCACCTCTGATCCCCATTAAACTCACTTTTCCAGTTTTCCCTGCATGGTTGCACTTGGGACACTCCCAGCAGTTCGGCAGCTCATCGTTCACCACACCATCCGATTCCTTCACCTGGGGAAGAGACACACTGCACTCAGGATCACGCTGCAAAGGCTGCACCAGGCAGATCACGACCATTCCCAGGTGCTTTGCACAGCTCCTTGTTTTCCTGGGCTGACTGCCCTGCCAAGGGCTGACAGGAGACACGCAGGGCAGTGCAGGTGCAGCCCCGTCCTGCTGGTGCTGAGCCAGCCCTCGCTCCTGCAAAGCCATCCCTGTGATGATGACAACAGGGAGAAAGGCCCTGGCCAAACGGCCATCTGACACATGGGTCAGCTCTGGGCTCTTTGAAGGACAGTGACAGTCCCAATGAACACATTCTGCTCTAGCAAAAAAACAACAAACACCCCAACAGCCCAAACCAACCCCCCAAACCCCAGGACTGCAACACACCATCCCCAAATGTCCTCCCACACTGTGTACTTGCAAAGCCCAATCCATGCTCCCCCGGTGAGGTACAGCCTGATCCTTCTCATGTACATTAATCCCACTGGGCATTTTTAGCAGCACAGCAGAGCACCCTGCACTGTAATCAAGTGTTCCTTAAAATACTTCCCTTTCTGGATCAGAACTAGCAGTCCCAGGCCTCCAGCCCTTGAGCCCGTGTGCCAGTGGGAATGGTGGCTGCCAAGTCAGCTTGAGAACAGGCACTTTTCTTCCCAAGACTGGACACACAGAGGCATTTTTAGGGTTTCTCACACCCCCAGTTCTCCAGCCAGGGTAAGGCTGATGACTTCCACTGCCTCAGAGACTGGCATTTTGCTTTTTGACAGAGAAGACTCCCATTCAGTGTTGTTATACCCCAATAAAAGCACAGTCCTGCTCTACATAGCTCGAAAGCTGTTGGTTTCTGAACTCCCATCCAGGAGTCTGGATTGCTTCCCAAATAGGAGACAAGTGTTTCAGTAAAGCCATTTGTGTGAATGAAACTGGGGACAGGAAGTAGAACTAAGATACACCCTCCAGACAAACACACACTCACTGATAGCACATTCCCATTTCAGGGTTTAGTTACATATTCAGAAAAAAAGCCCAGAGGGGAAATACTATTTTATTGCTATTGTAGACAATAAAAGCTGCTTCTGTCCAGACTAACAGCTGAGCACTGGCAGCAGCAGTGCAGTAGCAGCAGACATTGCTGCTGGAACAAGCAGGAGCAGAGATCTGCAGATTTTTCATGTTCCAGAAACATTTCCTCCTCTCCTCCCAGCCCAGGGAAGAGGCACAGGCTGAGCAGGACCAAGCCCTTGGATTAGGAACTGCTTCCTCAAGTCCCTGAGCCAGACAGCAGCCATTCTAGTTTCACCATCCAGCAGGAGTGATGACATGTCAGTCTCTCAGCAAGTCTCCTGGAGTTAATAAATGAGTAAATGAAGTGGGCAGAATTTAAATACTGGTTTTATCACAACTGTCTGCCTTTGAACCTTCTTTCCCATGGTAGGTGTAAGATACTCCAGGAGTTGTTGTATACATCTCTGCCTCAGGGGAACAATTCCTGGCCTAAGCCCAAGTTGGGAACAAGTTATTTCCCGCACTGAATATAGAACAAGTGCTGCTGAAGGGAAAGCATTACAGCTCTGTCCCTTCTGTGAAGTTTATGGAACTGAACAGATGTGAGGAGCTGTAAGCAAACTAACCAGATGCACACAGACCTGCCACTGAATCTGTCCCAAGCCTTTCAGGCTGGGTGGGGGCCCGTCCTGAGTGCTTGCTGCAAGCAGCAGGTGGTGTCACACGAATGGGCTGCAGCACGAGGTCAGCAGCTCACCTAAACATGAGACCTTGCTGCTGTGAAGCCTTCTTGATAAGGAGCCCCAGGATGCTGATCCTGGCACTGCTGAGGGAGAGCCATGAATTCTGGGAGTGCCAAGGCTGAAACAGGCAGTGAGAAACACCTGGGCTGAAGACGT
>NW_008650005.1:0-14606 GCF_000695815.1 Acanthisitta chloris | reverse complement strand
TCTGACAAGACACCTAAATATTCACCTCCATCATTATCCTTATATCCACTCAAGATGAAAAGAACAGGCTCCTATAGGGAAACAAGAACCCCTTCTCCTTAAGAAAACAGCATCAGATGCTGCACTCACAGGTGCTAACCACCAGTACAGGCAATCTGAGATGTAGCAAGAAAAATTCACCCATCTTGGTTCAACTCAAACACTCCCTAACGATGAAAGACAATGTTCCTCCCCAAAATCTCCTGAGCTCCCTCTGGAAACAACTCTGTGCTTGCAGAACACTCTCCAAGATCATTTCCATAAGAAACTCGTTCAGCAAAGCAAGTGTTTGTGTTGGTGGTGTATTTTCAAGGAGAGCGGGTCAGAAGCTTCCCGTGACATGTCCCAGCACATGGAACATCCCAGCTGTCCTCAGCACGGTTCCAACACAGCACTACAGCAGCCCTGGTGCCCAGGGCTCCCCCAGCCCCCACAGAAGCCCTGCAAGGCTGAGTGTGTCAGAGCTCAGAAGCACCTGAGCTACCCTTAACTCCTCAAAGAGGTCATTGGCTGACACTGCTGTTTCATGGAGAAAACCCACCACAAGCATGTACAGCCAGATCCAGAAGCTGCAAAGGGAGGGACTTCCAACCAGGAACAACGTGCCCTGGAGAACAAACCACTCACTGCATATGCCAAATTGCTCCACAAGCTCTGGAGGTGCATGTTGGAGGGAATTCGCTCCACATGGGAATAGGCCAGGAAAGGACATCCCCCCTTCAGTGATCCAGTTTATTCCAGTCTCCCCCCAAAGTACATTTGCCAGACATGTAGCTGGAGATTGCCTACAGTTCACGTCTACTGCCATTTCCTAAGTGGGACAGGAGGGACTTTCCCTTGTGGGCAGCCAAAGCAGCTGCCCTGGGGCTGGGGCTGCATCAAAGGCTGTTTATGGGCTCCGTCCTCTGGAGTCAAGGGCCCAAGCAACATGTAAACATGGTAACAGAATTCTGTCTCACAGGAAATCATGGAACCTGGGAATAAAGAGCAAGGAGAGATCCAAGGAAGAAGCTCCATTTTCCTCCAGCTGTTCCCCTGAGCTTAGTCTCCTCTTGCCTTCCGAGATGACTCTGATATCCTACCAGTGCCCTTTTTGCCTCAGTAAATAAACAGCATCAGTCACCCACCACTTCAGCTCAGCACATGCACCGAGAAGTCAAAATACAAGTCACACAAGGCAGACAGTAAATCCCCCACTGCTTGTCAGAAACACCCAAAGCAACACTGTTCATAGTTAGCAAAAGAGCACTCAGAACCCCATGCATGCATGAGAGAACAGACATGAGACAACAGCCTGATTTCACAGATCTGACCCACATCCTGTGTAACTAGTCCCCAGTGCAGTAGGGGAGAGGAAACTATACTTGAGTTGCCACTAGACAAAAATCGTGCCCTCTGGACTCAGCCCTGAAGTGTCACTGACACCGCAAAGCCAGAGACAGGGGAGCACAGGACACTTCCAGCAACGACTGGAATAGCAAAGCAGCAGCTACAAGCCAAAATTTAAGGCACCTCTGAAAATGAGCAGCTCCTTCCCCTGACTCAGCAGCCCTCGAAGCCCTGTTTTAGGCAGAACCAAGCAAGCACAGCTCCCTCTCAGAGCCCACCTGTGGCACCAGCCCCACGAATCAGGCAGACAGGCACAGCTCTGGTCTGCCAGCTCACTGTGTTCTGCTCTAATAAATGACAGCTCAGAGCTTGGTGCAACACCACGTACAGAGCAAGAGAAATGGAATACCAGGAGAGCTTCACCCCAGGCTGCGTAAGGAACATACATATCTCCCCTCCCTGAGATCCCAGAAGGGCCCAAAAGCTGCTTTCTGGGGCATGGTGTGTCAGAATACATTTGCTTTGGCAAATCACTTTAACCATAAACAAAACAGCAACGGAAAATGGCTGATCAGCTGAAACAAACCAGTTCTGGAGAAAGGCAGCTTCTAAATGCTAATGCACCGAGTTATGCCTAAAATGGCACACTTGTTCCCAGCAAGGAACACAGCTAGCTGCTCACAGGACTCAAGTCAGCCGAGGGGGAGCACTCCTGCAGCCTGACACTGGCTCAGGCTGTTCTCCAAACTGCACTCGTCCCGCTAGAACATTTGCTCATACCAGGTTCAGTGCCAGCTGCCACCCAAAGGCACACCTGTGCTGGGACCAACATGAGCAACAAACTGTGTCACAGGCACCGTGGGACACAGGAAGGAGCTACTGACACAAACTCATCCAGAAGCACAGGCACACTGCTCTGTCCTCTCAGGCTTCCTGTCCCAACTGAAACAACTCACTTCCTTAAACAAGAGGCAAAAAGAAAGAAAAACCAACCCAACCCACGAGACCTTTGCATACACACACACCTGCGGGGCTGTCCCGAGCCAGAGCGCTCACCGTCGCAGCAGGGATCCCACTGCTGGGCACGGCTCTGTGCCACAGCTCTCACCCTGCTCCTCACACCAACTCTTGGCTCACCTAAGCGCCCAAAGATGAAAACCTGACAAAGCTTCCCAATTTCTGTGCACTACTTACACATTAAGGTGATAACTAATTCAGCTTTTGTTTCGAATGTGTATCACATCCTTGTACTCACCTTAAGGCATCCTGGGTGTATGATTTCATTACAAATGGAGCATTCCATTAGCATGAGATTAAACTTGCTCTCCTTCTCTTCCACAGTGTCCTCTTTCCCAGCTTCTCCACACACCAGACACACAGCAGTATGAGGCAACACTGGCTGTTTACGTATCAGAGAGAATTGATCAGGACATGGCAGACATGGAAACAGAACTACTCGACATGCATTTATAGTATCGTCCTTTCAAACAGGAGATAAACGGGGATTAACTGTGCAAACTGCCATGAAGGCAAGAAAAAACACCAACAAATTTGGGCTGGGTATCCACATCAAGGACCACGGGGCATGTTTCATCCAACTGCCCTCCCTATAGCAACATGGATTCAGGGAGAATTCCTGGGATGGATGAAAGTGCAGTTTTGGTGGGTTCCTTGAATCTGTTAGCTGACACAGACATTGGCATGCAAGTCACTTTACCAGTGTACACTGGGAGGGGAAAGCAGCAACCTAGAACATCACTATTCACATCCATTAGGCTTCACAACCCGAGAAGTGATTTGGCAGCTCCCCTATTTTACAGGCATGGCAGACAGATGTTATGGGATCTGATCCAGGTCTCACAGCAAACCCGTAACAGAACCAGGAACAGACCTTTTCCTGACACTCTATTATCCAGGGCCCTGCTCCCAACCTGAGCACTGCTAAAAGCTCTTCTCTCTTAGAAAGAGGAGTCTCCCCTGCAAGTGTCACAAGTGAGCAGCACACTGATTTTTATTTTTTTTCTGTCTTTTGCTGAGGCAAAAAGGGAACTGCAACATCTCGTATCTGTTACCCATGCCAAAGCACTGAATGCCACTCTAATTAAAAAGCCACCTTTCTGCTAATGGTTTGCAGCAATAAAGTATAAGCCTCATTACAAAAAAGGAAGATCCTAAGCTGGCAATAATGGGAAGTGCAATCGATGAGGCTGCAGGTCCTCAACTATTACACAGCCAGAGGCAGAGGTGGCTTTTCACAGCAAGGACCTCTTGCAGCTGGACTGAATGAAAACCCTAAGTGGATACCTGCACACCAAACCAAATTTTGGCAGCACCAGCACATCCTTCAGCAAGTTCCAGGCAGGGAAAAGCCACTAGAGAGTACAGCACTCTGCCCCACACCCCAGCATCAGAGACATTAGCTATGGCAACACTTTGCTGCTTCTCATGCCAGCACTTACCCACGCTCCACTTTAAAAGCATTTTGCAAACACTATGCAATTCCCACCCTTCCTCCAAGCACAAAATAGGAATCCCCAGGATCCCATTCCACCAGCAGGTAAACCAGAGGAAGGCCAAGCAGTCCAGAGCTCTGTCCACTGGTTTTGCCCCATCTCCCATTATTTATATCCACACAAAAGAACAAACATCCCAGGGGCAGTACAGTTTTCCTTGCTGGGAGTATGGGTGTCCAGGCAATCTCCTCCATGCCCCAACCAGCTCTGTGTCACTGATGGGCTGGAAGTGCAGCTCTGCTGGCACAACCCATCCTCCCAGCACAGAACTCCGTGCTCCCTTCAGACCTATTCCATGCAGCATACAGTGTCCCAGGCACTGCTGCTTCCCTTCCAGACTAAAGCAGTGATGCAGAGGAGGTTCCTGCTCTCTGAACAGCAGTACAATTGAGTTTCATGAAAGTCCATGTTTAGTTGATATTGTCAGTGTTATTCACTCGAGGAAAGCACAATCCCAGAGCTGTAGGGATCAGTACTTCCACAGAGCCTTGCTATGGCATGTTGCAGGGGTGTTTTTTCTGGCTGGAAGCTGCTGGATAGGTACCACAATATATTACTACTGAATTGTTAGAGACCAAGAGCAAAGACAACAGGATTGCTTACAGAAATGTAAAGCATCTTAAAAATTACAACAGTTCAACTCATTAATTTTCTAGGCCTTTGCTGTTCTAAGAGAGTTTGTAATAATCCCCCTGGTACTTTCACCAACCTACAAAGGGCAGAGATGTCATCTTCAGTGCATGTGAGGGCAGGACAAGTAATCAGAGTCCCTCGGCTACTAAGCCCTGTGCTCTAACCACAGCTTCTGGAAATAAAACTCGAGGGAGCAAGAATTAAAATACATCTTCACTGAAAGAAAGAGGATGACTACATTCAGCTAGAAGAGAACCCAGATCATCTCCAATAGGCTCAGCCTGAGTTATCAAGAGTGAAACAGCTTCGTATGAAAGTTTCCTTCATCAGCGAGGATGAGAAAGCACACTGCAGCCCTAATTGAATCCTTCCACTAAAAAGGCAGCATGATTTCACTATTTCTTGCCCCTGGAGAATAATGAATTCTTCATCCGTGCTGTTCAATTCATGCCACACTCCAGGAAATCAGGTGTTCAAAGAAAAGACACTGGAGCTGCAATGGCACTCTGTGGAAAGATGGGTATTCTGTGTACATTACTAAAAAGATCCAGGAGTGCTGAACCCAATCCTCTGTGTCAGGAACAGTGCAGAGCTTAGAACAGGACATGGAGTGAGCTACCAGGACAACTACCCGAAACCTTAAGTGCTTATCAGTTTTTATCAGTGTTAGGCAAAGTCATTTAATGCCTGCACTTTAGTATTCTCATTGGAATTAAAGGGGGAAAAAACCAACACTAAGTGAAAGAAGTGCAACACGAGAGAAGTCAGTACAGATGGGGAGATGTTTTAGTTATGAATAAACAACATTCCTTTCCTTAAAAAAATGACAACGAAAGAAAACTAAACCCTTAACAACAGCACAAGACCTTCCAAAAACTGAGATAAAAGGTAAAGCACTGCAGACACGAGACCTGAGGAGAAGCTCCACAGCAGTCAGCATGGCAGCAATGGATTCAAAAGCTGCTTTAACAACTTAATGGAAGATTAATCTGTCAATATTTGTTAAACAGAAAGCTATCACTTGTGACTCAAGAAGCTTCTAACTAAGGTATCAGAGGAGCCCAGGGGACCTCCTGCTTGCCCTGTTCCAATGCTCTTTCCCCGACAGCCATTTCCACTCCCTGAGGAAGACAAGGCCCTGGCTGGACGGCTCTTTGGCTCATCTGGATCAGACCCTCTGCTCTGTGTGACTGCAAACAAATAAACTCAGAGCTCAGGTAGCCTAGGGCTGTGGTCACCGACACCCAAGTCTTGGAGAATGCCGATCAAAGACTTCTCCGCATCTTAATTTGGTTATGTGGATAAGATGGTAAAGACGGTTACAAGGCAGCACTGCTCAGGAAATGCCAAGATCCGAACCAAACACGCCTCTTCCCTCTTTGAATCAGAGCTTCCCACTCTTCCCCTTCGCCCCCAAATCCCAGAGTTTCAGCGTGATTTGAGTGCCAATTTCCGACATACTGATTAATCTCCTCTATACTGCTGAGAAGGAAAGCTGCGCTGTTAGGTTCAGGAGCATTCTGGTTTAAGATCTGGGGAGGATGAGAAGTCCTGGGAAGAAGAGATCTGAACTGAGAGGGCAGGGATTACACACCTCTGTCTGATGCACTTTAGAGGCTACTCAAGAGCTCTCAGTCCCACACCTTGCCACCAGGAGACACAGCTGAGGACACGGGCACACTTACCGCGATGCACTGCCTCATGATGCAGGACTGCTTCATTCTGCCAGGCCCCCCAAACTTCTTCATGTCCTTGCAGAAGTGGCACTCTCCACACTCTGTGCGCAGACACGCCGCGCACTTGCGGCATCGCGTCCTCCTCCTCCGAGCTCCCGCGGTCGTCCGGTTAGCCGCGAGCTTCACTGCGGAGGCAGTGCCCAGCTTCCCCTTGGGCCGGCCCACCGCCCTGTTCTGCAAGAGCCAGACACACACAGGTCAGTCCCACACCACCCGCACCGACAGCGCGGCAGCCACACACGGGTAACGCTCAGCAGACACACACACTCACTCTCAGAGCTAAGGGGGTTCTGTTACCTTTCCCACAAAAGGTGGATTGCAAAAAGACAAAGAAAAGGCATAAATGAGAGACCTCAAACCTAGAGCAAGCTCAGATCAACAGGAGGGCAGAGAGAATCAATTTACACACAGCTCGAGACAGGACCGAGTCCCAGATGATGTGCTTGAGGTCAAGAGATGATCTGTGCCAATGCCAAGCTCTGGGCTAAGGAGCTCCTATGTTTGTGCTCAGGTTAAGCCAGAAGTTCTGCTTTACTCTTCTGGAAGTGGAAGAATCCAAGGAAGGAGCAAAAATAATTTTGAGGTCAGGTACAGCAGAGAAACACTCAGGAACGGCCCAAGCCCCAGCATCTCCCTAAAAAACCAGAAGAGTATGAACTACTGCCGAGCGACAAAGTAGGAAATAAAACACAAATGCCACAAAACCCTTCCAAAGTAGCTCCTCTTCTATCCCACTCTAGCAAGTGCTCAAAAATAGAGCACCAACTGATGCTGTGCAAAGGCTAAAAAGAGCATCCCAGGTCTAATTTCAATGACCTTTAAGAGAGAAGCTAAAGGAGCATGAAAAGATTAGAAATCATTAGGTTAACTGCAACACATTCACTCTGGACATCCAAATTTCATGTTCTCATCAGCAACTCCCTGTCATACACAAGAACTTACAGCTCAAGCCAAATATCACTAAATATCATGTAATTGTGTGGGGCTAATTATGCAAGAATTGGCTTGGCTCATTGTGACCACTGACAGCTTTCTCCATAAAGATGATAATAACAGGACTGCAAAGCTCATCTGATTTAGCATTTATACAGTACTTCCACTTTCTTCACATCTCAGTGTAAGACCAACACACAAGAACTTACAGCTCAAGCCAAATATCACTAAATATCATGTAATTGTGTGGGGCTAATTATGCAAGAATTGGCTTGGCTCATTGTGACCACTGACAGCTTTCTCCATAAAGATGATAATAACAGGACTGCAAAGCTCATCTGATTTAGCATTTATACAGTACTTCCACTTTCTTCACATCTCAGTGTAAGACCAACAGACCAGCCCACTTTCTATTTTTTCTGGGCAAACACTAAGGCCAGGGCAGGTTGGCTGCAGAAATTCCATGCAGGAATTCCACCAGGGTTCTTAACAGGAAAGGTGTGGAAACATTCCACTTGGTTCTACAAAAGCCTCCCTATGTGTCCTGCTATTACAACCCTGAGGAAAAGCCACTCTGCAGTATGTTTGATCTTCCTCCCAGCTGACTTAGCAAAGCTCCAGTGACTTTTTCTACACTGCAGAGGAGTGCTGATCCTTTAACAACCTCCATCCCAGGAATCTCTGTGCTGGGAGAGCAGAGGAGTCAGAAGCTAGACCCCTTAAGCTTTCCCTCCTACAGACCTGCTACCAGAACTGAGGTGGGAGAAAACATTACTTAGCCCATGAGGTTACACAGATTTCTGCAAGTGTTTAATCCTGCTCCTCTGGAACAGCTTTGGCTCCGTGTGCAGGTTGGGCCTCACTGTGCTGTGCCAACACTGATGAGCACAGCTTCCTTCCCATCAGCAGCCTGGATTTCAGATCAATGTCAGACACTCTAAAGAATAAATATTTACCTTCCAGACCAACTTCGCTGCCTCTCAAGAATAAGGTCTGCTCTGGCAGGACTGGCTTAGAGGCAACCTAGATAAGAGATAATTTTCTTCCTCAGCATGAATCACTTCTCCATTCTGTCTATTAGTCTTCCACTGGGAAGGGAGGAGAGACAGCCTGTGCCTCTCAACGGCTGGTGGATATCAGTGGGAACAAGTTAAACCAAAACATGTACAACAACCTGGGCAGTTCCCTTTGGTCAACAGCACGTGGAAGATTCTGCGTGAGCACCTGACTCCTTCCCACTGGGTTTGAACACGATTAAGTTTTTTAAGAAGGCAAACAACAGCTACAACACCATCAGAGCAGTGTTTTGTAAATGCAACTGCTTTCAAGGAAAAAAAAAAAAAATCAAACTCGGTACTTTTCCAGCTGAAAGACAACTCCTGCTTCTGCCACAGTAACAGGAGCCAAGTCCTAATTCTGAGGACAGCAGCTTAAGTGCCAGGACACTGCAGAGATGCAAGAGCTAAAAAGGCACTGCTTGAACACAGAATTTGAGAATCCTAAAACACCCACAAAAGCAGGAAGGTGGGGGTAGAATAACAAGTCTGAAGCCAGAGCACACCACACAGCTCAGATTTCCTTACAGATCGCCAGCAGGCAGCAGAGCTGCAGACCTGGATCTCACTGCATGCAACATCTCCTACCTGCCCAAACCTCTTCACTGCTCGTTAGCGAATTGAAGTAATTGTACTCATTTCCCAACCAACCAATCCTCAATCCAAGCCGCGTTTTCACTCCGGGATGCTGCAGCCAGCAAGACTAGAGAGGCCTTGCAGGAATTCCCACTAGTATCCCGTTTCAAGGGGCTCCAAAGTCGTTGCTTCAAAACCTCCACAGAAGAAAATCTGGCCTGTGGGTTGCTCTCCCAGAAAGGGGCTGGGATTCAAGGGGGTAGAAGGAGCCTCCAACATGACTTGGGGTTTATTTAGCACATGGCAGACAGCCAGATAAATTCCAGGTTGATGTTAGGGAGGAGATGCTGCAGGGTCTCCAGGCTCAGGCTGCAGTTTTACGGTGTACCAGCCCTCGTAGTGAGACCAGGTAAAGATTTCCTTCCCAGCTCCTGTCCCCATCTCCGTACTGCAATTTGCCACTCTCAGCACAACTCCGTGGATTTGTCTTGAAAATAAGAAGCAAGTGGGAGGGGATGGCAAGGACTCTTTACCCTGGGTTTACCACAGTGGCCAGCAGACAGCAGCACCACAGCCTCAGGCTCAGGCCTGGGTGGCACACAAAGCCCTAAACTAGGTTCTGGTCCAAAAGGCTCCCTCCTGTGCAGCAGATCCCACCATTTCCTTTCCCGAGGAGACGAAACCCTCCAGCACAGCCTGTGCCTGCTGACTCTGTAGTCCCCAGCAGCCACCTCTGAGAACTGCTGAAGGAACTAAGCTGGTACCCAACTTGAAATTAGTTTTCTTAAACCTTACAAGAGAAGCCAGAGAGCTGAGAACAGAGCCTACCTGAAAGACCATCACCAGCTATCCCCTAAGGTCTCCAGCACCTCCACAGGAACTGTGCCCGTTCTATGGCCACAGCAGGTCTTCAAAAGAGAGGCAGGAGGATGCTGAAGCGAGGACAGCCACTCTCCCAAGCTCCCAACAAAGGCTGTGCAAGCAGCTGCTGGAACGTATTAGGATTAATATCCTAAATCCCCGTCTCTATTACACGGAAACCTAGAAAGCTGGTGGACTTGCACAGCCCTACAGACACGTGAACAGGACATCCTGCTGGGTTTTTGGGTTTTGTGGGTTTATGGCCTCCCTCCATTACTGCTATGATACACCAAGGTAACTTGCTCCTGTCCTTGAAGCAGACACAGCATCTGGGTATTGGGAGTAAACTCGGGCCATCAAAAATAATAGACCACCAACTACAAAGCCATTTACAAATCATGAGGTTGGGCTCACCCTCCCACACCACAGTGCTTAAACACACCCACTCCTCACACAGGAAAAGGGGACAAACTTGCCAACTGCTGTTCTGAAGCGCTGAGCTCCCACAGACCCTACCAAATTCAACATGCTCCATGTGGACATCAATGAGGGGGCTGGACAGGGTGATCACCAGCAATTCCAGTCTCTCAACAGGGCTGTGCACACCTGGGAATAAGCCCAGGTACAACACTTCCAACTCTAAACAAGCCCCTAGGAAATACTAGGTGGAAGTCATTGCTCAGAAGATTAGTTTATCTTGGCTATGGACAAACATTTGGCTGCTGGCAAGTTTTCACTGCCTGTTTATAGGTATCTCAGCATTCTTCCACCACATGTCATAGCCCTGCTTGGCTGTCGCCAAAAAGCAACCCATACCTGAGTCAAAAGCACCAGAGGCACTAAGAAAGGGCCTCTGCCCTGAGCACAGCCCTTACTACAACAGAAACTCAACTCTGATGTTTACAGTAACAGATTTTTAACCTCCACAGTTACAAGTTACTCAGAAGACCTCAGGCAAACCAAAACACCGAGATCATCAAAGCTTTGGGGCCAACACTTCAAGAGCTATCAGGTGTTAAATGCATCATTAAGTAGGTGCTGATGTTCCCCAGCTGCTCACATACAAACTCCTCGAAGATCAGCTGACCCTGTGATCAAGTCCAGAAGGAAGGAGGTGCTCAAAGCAAGGCTGCAAAGCCTGCAGACTAGAAACAAGCTCTTCTGTGAGGTCTCCTCCACTCAGCTTCAGTAACCTGCTTAAACTGCTGCAGCAGCACCAAATCTTTACTTCAGACTCAACATCTGGGAGAAGAACCCAGGAACATGCACAGTGCCCTTCTGAAGGGCTTCTCAGGTGGCCAGCTCAGTGAGACCCCGAAGCACTCCACTTCAACCGAGTACAATCTGAACAGCTCATCTAGTATGCACTGCCTAAATCCCCCCAGGACAAGACCTCCTTCCATGCAGTGTTCATTGCTCCAAGGTGCTGTGCCACACAAATACATCCCTTCCAATTGCAAGATGAGAGGGATTTCCTTCTCTAACACAAGGACAAATTCTGATTATTCTTATTTACTGCAATTTGGCCACATCCACACGACAACATCAGCACCAAAAGATGAAGATCCAGGACTTGCTGGGTGCCAGAGTCCTGCACTTAAAGAGCTTTATACGGCACCGCATCCCAACACAACTGTTCTAACAGAACTAGAGTAGCCAAATTTAATTACCAATTGTTTATTTATAACAACTGATAAATAAACACTAGGGAAAAAAAACCCCAACAAGCCACATACATTAGCCCACAATTCGTAACTACTGTCACCAAAAACACCACCCTAAACCTGCTGGGTCATGGGAACTGGAGACACCCTCGGAATGGCACAGCAAAGGCTTCTGGTCAGTTATTTCCTCGCCTCTTCCCCCATTTCAGCAGAGGCAGGCAAAAGTAGAGGAACATTTTTCCTTTCAAACAAGGGGCAGGTTCTGGAGGACAAGGTTCCCTGCAGCACTATCCTTCTCCTGCTCCAGTGCTGTGTCCCTTTTCTAGCCTCCTAGGCATGCAATTTTGGCCTTCCTGCTAAGAAACCCAGTCAAACTGACAATTACCAGCAATGGTGTAGACCAACAACACACATACCACCGCATCAGCCTGAAATCTGCCAAAGTCCTTTTACCAGAGGTCTCTGAACCTTGTCTACATTAACCCTGAAATACAGAGACTGGCCTTGGCTGCCTGGCAGGGACAGCCTGCCACACACACTGCCAGGCACCAGACAGAATCATGGAATTGTTAAGGCTGGCAAAGACCTCCAAGATCAGAGAGTCCAACCATTAACTCAGCACTGCCATGTTCACCACTAGATCACATTCCCAAATGCCACATCGAAACATGCTTTGAACACTGCCAGGGATGGTGATCCCACCACTTCCTGGGCAGCCTGGGAATAGATAACCACAACCAAGTCAAACAGCACTAAACCCTTACATCTCTTTAGCAATTAACAGAAACCCTTGTCAAAGGAAGAACTTAGAGGAAGAAGGAAGGACAGGATGATGTAACTGCGGGAATTCAGTGGGGACAAGGAAGAAGGTAGATTAAGACAGCAAAAATCACACTGATGCAAGTAACATCCTTACAAATTGTACAAACTAAAGAGCACACCCCAACACCACAGATCTAATATATCTGACTACAGCCCATCTGCCCAAAAGTCTGCACACACAAACTCCAGGAGAGCTCTTTTCCTCTAGCAGTGACTGTTTACCAGAGCCACATCACCCTCCTGCCAGGGTGGAGGTGCCTCACAAGGCAAGTCCAAGGTCCCCGATTAAGCAAGCAGCATTGAAGAGAAAGGCAAGGCACTGGAACTTTTCCAAGTTCAGCCATCCCCAAACAGGATTAATCTTCTCCACATGTTCACCGCCACCATCTCCTCCAATTTACACCTACGAAGTTCCTTGTCCTCTTCTACAAAAAGCAAATGGGCTCCTAGTGCCCCCTTGCCAGGTGACCACAGAGCTCCACTACTGAATCAACAGATCCATTTCCCATGAGTAAATAGAAAGGTTTCTACCTCTCAGATTCATCTGGGCATCAGTGACACTCTAGCAGCTTTCCTGCCAACACAGCTATGTTGTTTAGGGTGTGATAAACTGGCACATCAGTGCCAACACAAGTGCTCCCCTTTTATTTTCCTCGGGTGGTGAGGAGGTGCAAGTTAGGCCTGGAGAGTGGAATAAGATACATTGGCAAAGATACGCATTTGTAGATAAGCTGCATCCAAAGTAAGAGCTCTTGAAAAGACAAGACACCAGTAAATTACACAGACTTGGGACACCCTGTGCAAATGCAGCTCTTCTTACTGCTGCTTCAGGACAAATCCCTCTGGGTCTGCCAGCAGTCTCCTCGGTCTGCTTACACAGACTCGGGTGCCACAGACGAACTTCTTCCTACTCTGAGTAAGCTGGTGGGCTGCAGCAGGGTGCTGCCCTCCCAGCACCAAGCAGGACACGTGGCCCAGCACCACAGACTTCCAAGCCCCCAGTGCTGCCCGCGGTAAATCTTGTCTGCTCTGTGCTGGGAAACACAACAGTTTTCTGCCTTCTTGGACACAGACTAGGTGGAAAAGGAATGAAAGTCAGGAGAAAGCCTGAGAGCCAAAACCTGCAGCTCCTACCCAAGCACTTAGGTTGTGATGCTCAAGAGCCGAAACCTTTCACCTGCCCCATACCAGGGACCGCTGCAGTAGAAAGGGCAACAGTAGTATCAATTTGACACGTTCCACGTAGAAAAATACGGTAACTAGGCATTAAGGCAGGCTTGTATGAAAATACAGCTGGAGCTACCTGAGGTGCTTCACCACTGAAACAGCTGTGAACGAAAAGGAAAACATTCCACAGGTCTTTGGTACATAGGTCACAGTGTTACAATGCAGGACCAGATCAAGACTCAGGAAATCCAGCAAGAAAGATTTGCCCTCTCTTGCATTCATTTTTGTTTTAAACTATTAAAACACTGTGAAAGCCTCAGAAGAGCTGAAGAATCCCAGAACATAAGCAACTTTCCAGATTCATCCAGCAAGAACCAGCACCTCCAGTTGCAATTTCACAGCTGAGACCAATCAGCTCTCCCAACCATTAGCTCTTTGAAAACAGTGCACAGTGATTGCACCAAGACACAGATGCAAACAGAAAAGGCCTGGCACGGGATGAACTTTAAGAAAAAGAAGGGGGCTGGGACATTTTAACTCCCAGGCCTGGGAGCAGAGCAGTGGACTGAGCAGCAGCACAGGCCTGAACACTCACACAACCCCCAGAATGAAGTGAAGGCTTAGTGAAAGTTACTCATCCAAACCTCAGCTTAGGTTCCTGGACTGACACTACACCAGGCCAAAGCAGCACATTAGCATCTCTCCCAAGGCTTCCACCCCAGATCTGACCTTCCTGGGCTCTCAGACACACACCACCCCAAACTCCCTGCCAGCCGTTTCCGCACGCAGCGGCAGGGCAGAACGGGGGGAAGTTTTGGGAACAAGATGGGTTATGGAGGATAGACTCAACGCCTGGCCTTTGTAGAAACTTGTCTCTGAAAGAAAATATCAGGCTATTTTAAAGAGCAAAACACCTTGGGCCACAAACAAAGCTATCAAGTTTATGCTTAAATTGCACGCACATGTTTAATACTATTCCTGGTGCATTTTTAATCGCTTAGGCAGTACTTAGAGAGTAAAATACGCAGTCTGGAACATATGTTCTGGATTATTTTTCACAGATTACTTCATAAATTCTAAAAGTTTATTCTCCTTCCTCCACAGGGGAAAAAAAAAAAAAAGCCTTCGGAGAACGAACCCTGAAGTATTATTAAAAGTTCTCTTCGCATTTCGACACATCCTCCTCTTTATTCTGCATCCCTCGTCCCTGGGAACGGAGAGGAGGTTTCGCCTCTCAGCCAAACTGCGAGGCTCGGCATCAGGCTCTGCCCGGCCCCG
>NW_008650004.1:1195-34538 GCF_000695815.1 Acanthisitta chloris | reverse complement strand
TTTTTTTTTCAAAATGCCAATTGCACCCTTAGGTGTTTTCACAAAGAAAATGGATTAAGAAAAATCAGATAAAACTGACAACCTTATTCTAAGGCTATGGGTGAGTACTATCAACAGGGATATCATTGTGTGTACATTGGTATAATAGGTGGAAAAGTTAAAAGAAAAATGCCAGCAACAGTTAGATGCGGGACCCAGTCTTAAATATATAAAATATAGGAGCTGAAAAATTGTATAAACTAAATTGGTAAGACTTTTAGAAGAGTATATCATCTGAATCTCTGATAGTCTCCTTTTATTTTCTCACCAAAATTTGCCTTAGTGTTAGGACTACATGTGCTTTGCTATCTTCCAGGCTATTGGTTAAGTATCATTTATCTGAAAACAATTCTATATGAGGTGTGTTAGGATAAAATATCTGTGATTCTGCACAAATACTTACTAGCTTTGAATAGCTGAAGTTGGATTTTCTATCCACTGTTTCATGATAAGCCAGGAATTCTCCTTTAGTTAATGATGTTCCTGCCTTATTTGTTATTTGGCAGTGTTAAACTCACCTTTGTCAGACAACTTAGCTTGGAATGGTGAAATAAGTTATTTTGAGTGTTGCTGATTAGATTCAAATAGAACTACTGCTCCAGGGAATTTTTATTTTTGGTCATACTTCAAATTTTAAAGTTGGAGATAGAGCTGTGTTACATACTTACCTTTTGGCTCAATGTGTCAGTCTATGTGTAGCTTCCTGCCTTTATTTAATAGGTGAAAGGTTTGTATGTTAACATATTTAATTCTAGGTATTTTTGTGTGTTGTTTCTAATTCATCTAGTGAATTTCAATGAGTACTGGTTATTTGAAAAGTAGAAGGAAATAACTGATTTGTTAATAGAAAGTTCCAAGGAATTTCAGTGATTTCAGGTGAAAATTGAACTGTTAAATTTCAAACTTTGTTTCCTTAAAGCAGTTGTTTAATCAAGGCAAAAAATGCAGATAACATGATTTTAGATTGTAGGGATTAATTCATTGTAATTCTATATCGCATTTCAGTTTCAAAGCCTTCCAAGACTAGTTGTTCCTAATTAAGTAGTGGTAATTATTGAATTAATAATGGCAACATTAATAATTATTTAATAAAGATAATTGTAATCTTTGATAGCTTTCAGAAGCTCTTTGGATAAATGTGGTTCTTTCAGATATTGTAAAGCTTGCCCTGTAAGCCTAATGTTTAAGGGATACCCTGCACAGGAGCTGTGGTCCTACCCATAGCAATCTTATGATGTTGCAAGGAGTAATATGTCCCTGTTTAAACCTTTAATATGTTGGTTGATACATATGCTGACTAGCTAGACACTCCCATTGACTAATCCAGTTTTGTAGGATAGTATAGATCTCTTAAGTGGAAAACCAGAACCACATGCTGGTTATCTTTTTTAATTGTGATCGTATTAGGGAGAAAGTATGTACAGAGCATAGTGAGGTAAAATGCTCCTAAATACCATTTCATATTTCGCTTTGGAAATACAAGTTGTACAAAAGATGAGGTGGAAGAAAAAAATTAATTACTTCATTTTCCTTTAGGCATCACCTGGTATATAGCATCATAAAATCTGGTACATCTGTCTGAAATATTAGCAGAGTGAATATAGAGCATAAATTAAAAGAGTTTGTCATAACTAATGACAAGAGGTAGTTTGGCTGTCAAATACAAAGCAACACAATAATTCAAGCAAAGAAATAGTAATATGGCTAGAAAGAGATGTATTACCTTTCCAATCTCTCTTTGAGGTTTTCGTGAGGAGACTTAAATGGGAAGAAGAAACATTTGGAATGCATCTAGTACCACATAATAGGAAAATGGATACAGCTGTTCCTAAAAGTACTGCTTGAAATTCTGAAGTTCCTTAATCATACCATCATATGAAAACCAACATCATTCTAGATAATGTCTCAGTTGAAAATAAGGACCTATTTCCTAATCAATTTCATTGGGTTCCCAAGTAATAAGCAAAAACAAACAACAAAGCCCCCATGGCATCAGCCATCTGTATGGCTAAGTGCAACTCCACATTCTTTTGTGGTTTCAGGCACTAAGGTCTTTTTTGCACATTTACTTAAAAAAATTATTCACACTGCATTTTAACTTAAAAGCAAACGCACTTCCTCCTTTGGAATCTTCCAAAGCTGAACTGTGATGCTAAATTTCAAACTATGTTTCCTGAAGGAAGTTGTTTAATTAAGGAAAGCTGTTCCACATGTTCCAAAATTATTAAAGCTTTCAAAATATGGGACAGTCTTTTGCACTGAACTTTATGGGGATGATTGTGCTGCTGCTGAAGGGTTTACCCAGAGAACAAAAACCTGTCTGCAGATTTCTCCTTTGAAATAAGGAGCAGAGACTATTATTGCAACAGTACATACAGAAATCCTGTCAAATTCCCTTTTTTTCCTCCCTTCCCTTTGCCTCTGCTTTGCACTTATTTGAGGCAGTATAAAGTACTCTTGTTTCCTTGTCAGGAAGTTGTTACAAAAGTCTCTGTAGACTAGAATATTGCATGAGTTTAATGAATTGTTTTTAAAAAAACTTCATCCAGTGCTACTCAAGCTTCTATCAGTTTTTTTCTACAGTGAATTGGTAACTTTAAGTGAAAATAATCATAACGTTATTGTGCTATTTTTTTAAATGACAAATTTATATTCAGTATAATTCTGATATACTGTGGATTTTGGAATCAGATCAAGTAATAATGGAACCTATTTTGTCTTACTAGAGATTTTGTCAAGTTTTATCTCTTCATAGGAAGGTAAATATATTTCTGATGAGTATATTTCTTTATGACAAAACAGTTTTATTTAATTACTTGTAGTTGTTTTGGAAACATTTTTTATTTTTTGTTTCAATTATTTTTAAAGCAAATAGGATTTATTATAGCACGTGCCTGTACTTTGGAGAGGTCTGATCACTAAATTTGGAAGTTTTCATGCAAAGTCATTTAAAAAAAAGAAAAACAGAGATGCTGATGTCTCTGCAATAGGACTATAGATGGAGATAAGATTTTCATTTCCAGATGATTGTAAACTATATTTGTGGTTGGCAGACCTTATTAGGGTTAGATGTATCCTAAATCAAATGTGGCAACCAATAAATTAATTTTGGGCACAGAGTTCTCTCCTATTCTTCTCCATGCATCCTTGTTTTCATTGCTTCCTTGTTTTTCTGAAAATAAGTGGAAATTTTTGTCCAAATTGCAACAGTGATCAGAACAATTATATGAGAAGGAATTGAGTGGGTATGATGTGTTTTGGAGCTTGTCATCCTGTCAGTAATATGTATTGCGACTGATCTTGTGCTTGCCCAACTGAATTATTTCTAATTATCCCTGGACATTTTTAGTTCTACCTGGCAGTTCTTGCATCAGACTTGGACAGTGTGAAGACTTGCAGCTTTTATCAATATAAGCCATAATTTCAGATGACATATTTAGAAACTTCTAAAATTTTATTTTGAGATCATTTGTATTAAAACACAAAGCTCAATACTTCTCTCAAAAATGTGAAGATATTTTAAGGTGTTATAACAATTGTTGTATAAAAATATTGATAATGTGTCTACTTTTCAAACAGCAACAGCTCATTACTTCTAAACTCAGGAGAAATGCTTGCAAGGAGCAGTTTTTGAATAATGTAAGATGGTGATTTATCTACAGTAAGACCATTGAAGTCATGCTTTTGAGACATACTTGTGTCAATTCAGAATTTGTATGAAGAAGACAGATATCCACCTGTTGTAGAGTTATTAACCTCCACAATTTTGATTTGGAATTTGTATGAAGAAGACAGATATCCATCTGTTGTAGAGTTATTAACCTCCGCAATTTTGATTTAGATGTGTTTTTGTTTAAACCAACTGATCACACAAGAAAACTGAGTTTTATACTGATTGAAGCAGTGATATATCTTAACAGCTCCCTCTTAAATACATCTATTCATAATATTATCCCCCTGAATCATGAACACACTCTGAATATCTGCTAAAGCTGTATTTTGTAGTGAATACTGCTATTAGAGGCTCCTGAATTTATACCATATTGTACTTCCTACATGTTTTATACAGACAGGTATATAAAAGTATATTTTAAAAAAATGGACTGGCATGCAGAAAAAGACACTTCAACAGCATGCAAACAGGTTAAAACCCAACTGTCAGTGTGTAATAAGTGCACTATTAACTGTAGAGAATGATACCAATGTGCTATTGCATATTGATTTTAAGTTCAGGCATCTCTTCCTGGTCTGTCACTCTTGCAGTGGAAACAGCTTACTTCTTTTCTATCTATAATGTGGTAAATTATGTTCCTTGGTATGCTGCTTTGATGTATTTTTTCCCCTCTTGTCTCTTTCTTATAGTTCAGTGTTTTAACTTTTATAGCATGCATAACTTGTTTCATGGCACAATAACTGAAATACAGCTAAAGTGTAATTTACTTTTTTTTTTTAACATTGTAAAGTGTAGAAAAGACATAGTTGAGAGTTTCCTGTCTATGATGCTATAGGCAGAATTAGGCAGTTTGGCCATGTCATGGTTTAACTCCAGCCAGCCACCAAACACCACAGAGCCACTTGCTGACTCCCCCACCAATGGGATGGGGGAGAACTGGAAGAGTAAAAGCTAGAAAAGCTATGGATTGAGGCATCTCCAGGAGAGCAGAGCCTCATCATGCATAACAGTTACTTGGGAACACAAGCACCATCAATCCAAATATCCCCTCTCCCCTTCCTCCTTTTCCACTTTATATTATATACTGAGCATGATGTCCTATGGTATGGAATATCCCTTTGGTCAGTTTGGGTCACCTGTCCCAGCTGTGTCTCCTCCCAATCTCCCATGCATCCCCAGCTCCCTTGCCAGCGTGGCAGTATGGAAAGCCGCAAAGGCCTTGACTCTGTGTGAGCTCTGCTCAGCAATAACAAAAACATCTCTGCATTTCAACCCTGTGTTCAGTGCAAATGTAAACATAGCCCCATACTAGCCACTGTGTAGAAAGTTAACTCCACTCCAGGCAAAACCAGCACAGGCAGAAACCAATTGTGGTTTCTCTTTCTACACAGCAGAATTTTTTTTCTTTTCTTCTTCTCTTTCATTTAGATTGGCAATGAGAGCATAAGTGGCATACAAGGACTGCATCTGTGGTGATGTCTGGCCATTTAATTTCTATATCTTAATTGTTCTTTCTGCTTCATGTTGCTGGAACTTCCAGCTTGAATGACTAAGTGAAATATGCCATTTGTGAAGGACTCTACACAAATGCAGTTTGTTGCTTTCAGTATTAACCAAGTTTGTGTGCATGTCTAGCCATATATCCTCAATACCTGTCAGCATCTCCATTTTCTCCCACTGTTTTTGATATAACTTTTTTTAGAAATGGGTGGAGTCAGGACATAAAGATCTTTGTTTAAATGAAATATTGATACCTTGGGCTCCTCTGCCCTCCAGGACTTCATCCCAAGGGACTCTGCCAAGAAGGTCCTTGAAGAGGCCTATTCCAAATAATCATAAGCTGTAGACACCTTTAATGCCTTTCAGTTCTTTTCCATTGCAAGATTCTATCACCAATCTTGAGCAAGTAATGTGATAAATTATTCTAATGAACAAACAGCACAGTGAATAAAGTTGCAGCTGGAAATCTTTACCCACAAAAATAAAGCAACTGTAAATATATTTTTGTAGCTAATAATTCTTATATCTTGAAGAATCTGCCTCATTATCAAAACAGCAGGAAGAAAAAATCCTGTTCAGTAAAAGGAACTGAATCCACCAGTAAAAGGAAATTCTTATCTAAAAATGTTATCTTTGTTTACATACTTGAAGGAATCAGAGAATCAGAGTATGCTGATACACCTGACCTAGAAATTTTAACTGAAATATTAAATTCATTCCCTTTCTAGGACAGAGGCCCTACTTTTCCTTGTATATGTGCCAGATTGCCATTTTTTTTCTCCCATGGATCTCATGAGATTATGTTCCAGAAACTTGATTTTAAGGCAAGAATGACTCGGTGTCTATAGGCTGAATGCATAAGACATGCAGTAGGGGTAAAAGTTACTTGCTAACCAGTTTTGTCAGTGTTTGAGAGAAGGGTATTTCAGTAGTATTTTCCAATATGGTGAAGTAGAACTTTATTTCATTTTGTTTTGTCAATATCTACTTCATAATTGAACTATTTATAAATAAAGGATGCAATAAATGTTGGGGTCAGCTGTGTCCCCTCCCAACATCTTGTGCACCCCCAGACTTCTTGCTGGTGGAGTGGAACAAAAACCAGAAGAGGCCTTGGCTCTGTGTAAGCATTGCTCAGCAATAAGAGAAACAGCATTGTATTGTCAAATCTGTTTCAGCACAATCCAAAACACAGCCCCACACCAGTTACTACCGAGAAGATTAACTCTATCCCAGCAAAAGCCAGCAAACAATGAAGAGGCAAAAGAAGAAGAAAAAATTTTGTATTCACTAGATGAAATATCTTCCCATACAGAGGGCTCAAGGGAAAACAGCAGTTTCAATTTTTTGGTCTGTCTGAAATTTAAAAGCTTCTATGATAAAATGAGGCGCTTTGTACATAAACAAGATCAATCTAAGCTCTCTGAGGGAAACTTGTTGTGAATGATAGTGGTTACCCTGGTTTTCTTATTGTGTTGTTTTGTTTTTCCCCTGCTACATAGATTTATCCACTATAAATGTTTGATTTGAATCTAGATATATGAAAATAGCACTATCATAACATAGTATGCATAGATTTTATTTAATTTAGCAGGCCATAACAAGCACTCTAAAATTCTGAGTCTATCCCTGGAGTTATAAAAGAAAATATTTCTATATCTTTAGATCTTGTAAGCAAATTAATTGTATTCAAGGATTTATAATTCCAAAAGTGGTTGCTTACCTTTTAGTAGTTTTAGTGGATAAATTAAATCTTTTATCCAGTTATAGAGTCCTGAAAGAGGTGGCAATTACTTTTCCATCCTATTTGTATATATTATGAGTTTACATATGAGCAGTACATTATTGCCTTTCTCAGCATGAATGGCATTGTGTGCTGAGGGAAAAACAGTACTCTGGAACTGACATTTCTCTTTGTGATATGTACATCTGTAGCGCTTATTGTAAGTATTTTGTTAAGTTTTCCCAAGATGACTTAGTAAAAACAAAGGGAAGCTGCTGATGGTTGAACGTGTGCTTGATGTACAAATGTGGAATTGGTCAGAGCTGACTGCTGACTTTGTGCCTGGTTACAGGGGTAGAAGCTTCAGAGGGGAAGAAATCTAGTGTGACAAAGCTCAAAGCAAGTTTTACATACACAGGGAAGGTTTGATGAGGACTCATGCTTCATCAGACAGCCTAACAAGTAGCTGTGCAATGCTTTGCTACTCCAGTAGTAGCTTCCAGTGATGAGCATGTAAGATGAAGCCATTCTAGGGAATTTAAAAAGAGAAAAAGGTAATTGCTGTATTTGATTATCTAGAATCTGTGTGCAGAAATTGAGTTATTGACTCTTAATACTTCACATCTATATTTTTTGTCTGTCCAGTTGTTTTTGTCTTTTTTCCTATTCTTTGTGAAGTATCAGAAATGCAATGTTTGAAGTTCTGTCTTCTTTAAGGTATAGAAATAGTATTATTACCCTCCTTTACAATATGATATTTCTGACTATGAATTCTGAAAGTGGTTCATCATCTTTCTAGCAATTGATTTTTTGGTTCATATTTCCCATCTCTTTCCTCCTCTTTGATTGTGAGCTACATGATTACCCCACCATATGACTTTTAATCTTCAAACTACAGGCAGGAATGAATTAGTTAAAGAGAGTGTTTCTCTTGTAGTTCTAATGTTCATTTCACCTGTTTCTTCTGCTCCAGATGAGCTTGGTCAATCTGCCACTCTTAAAACTTCTTCTTGACTCTGGAAGACTGCACTTTTCTATGCCACCATCTACTAGAACTGATGTAATGAAATGTATCACTTGCAGAGGAAAGTTAGTGCCAGTTTTTGTGAATATGCTGAAATATTGGTCATGCCATCTTCCATTGTTGTGGTTGTCAGGTTTTTTCCTGATGGAATATTCTTAACAAGGAGATTCTTCATCTTGTCTTCTCAGTGGTCTTAAGAAGAGGAGCTGAGCAGATGTAAAGTGCTGGTCCTAGTGCTTGTGGATATGCTATACCTTACTGAGATATGTAGAGCAACAGGGTTGAGGGCCCACCAGAGTTGATAGAGAAGTGGTGGGGTTTTGACATCCTGTGATTTGCTGGGGTTTTCTTGACTTTGTTACTATTTCAACATGCTTCAAGAATTTCTTCATAAGACAAATTTAATTTGTTTATCTAGTAGTAGGAATATTAGAGATAAAGTCCAGAGAGCTATCACAGGTTCTCTGGCTGTATGCTGCTGGATCTTTCAGCAGTCTAATCATCTGCTTGTCTCCTTCGGTATCTGCTTTTCTCTAAGACAACTTAGCTATACTGAATCTAGTGTTGCTGCTACTAGACTTCTGCAATCCCACCTAGTTTGATTAAGGTTATCCTTATACTATGTTGGCAGTGTAGCTAAATGGAACACCTCAAAAGTTATTCTCAAACACCACATGCAAGTTTAGATGATCGTAAAGCTAAATAAAGTGAAATAATGAGTAAGTTTTTGAAAGCAAAGCTTCTTTGAAAATATAATGAAAGTAAACTGAAACTGTTGTGGCTGTTGAAACTTGAAAAGTCGTATTACTGAGAAGCATCAAGCCTGAGCTGGATTTGAATCCAGCTTCCTGAAGAACTCGGTGTAGCACATTATTATTTAGAAACATCTCCAGTAACAGAACAGCATGGAAAATAGGATTCTATTCATTACATGATTAGTTATTCTTGTTAACATGCTGTGAACTTCATTGTGCAGTGAAAATTACAATTAAATATGTTAAACACAGCAACAATAAATGCTCACACCAAATAATAATGGTAATAGTGTCAGGTCACTGATACCCATTTTTGTGGAGTGATAGTTTTATTGGAGAACAATATTCAAGATGCAAACATTTATTATTTTATAGACAATTGTTCCAATAACTGTTTAGTGAGCACCAGCCTCATAGGGAGAAAATTGTGTACCTCAGCTGCCATCCTGCCTGTGGCTGTAATGAAGTCTCTGTAGTTATCTATTTGTATTGACTCAGCAAAAGTGGAATTCTAATTGGCAACATAAAGCCAAGCAAATTGTCAGTAAAAACACACTGACTTAAGCTTTGTTGACATTGATGACAAAACTGTACTTTATGGCCAAGAAGAAAAACAGATTGTTTTAAATTATTAAACTTCAAGTCACATAAATTATGTAATCAAATGACTTTATGTACAGCTTGATAGTGAAGTTATTTGCATATTCTTTCCTTTAGATTTTCACCACAGCAAAAAAATGCATGGCTGAAACAAAGTAGGACCAAACTCAGATTGGAGTCTTGAAGTCCCTTAGATTTGACACCTCTTCCTGACAGAAGTAGTTTTTACTGGGAGGGGGACTGAGCACTAGAACAAGTTGCTCAGAGAGGCTGTGTAATCTCCATCCTTGGAGATACTCAAAGCCAGCTGGCCTTGAGCAACCTCATGTAGGTGGCCCTGCTTGAACAGGGGATTGGACTAGATGACTTCTTTGAACCTCATTATGTTAGTGCCTTAGTACAGGTCTCAGAAGAACCACACTCTCCAAATGCTTTTGAGGATTTGTGGGAGAAACCACAAAATTCTCAGGAGGTTAAATGACAAACAATTTTTGCTTGCAAACATTGGATCATCCAGGTAGAATAAGGCACTTGGCAAAAGGTAACTTAGTAAATTTTAAAGCACCCAACACAGTGCAAACTTGAATTTAGCACTCTTAAGCATTCAGACAGAACAAAGCCCTTAGCCAGACATTCAGCTCAGCACTTAGCAAGGCATTGACTGCATTCTTTTTGGTCTGCCTTACAACACATTTCAAGGAGAAGATGGGAGACTAATATTTGAAGGTGCTGGCTAGCAAGCCACAACACAACTACTCAAAGATGCTGACTCACAAGCCACAACACAGTGCCATAATCTCCCCACTCCCACAAGAACCTTCAGTACAGAGTATAGGGTAAAGTATGATAGCTGTGCCTTACCCAGGCAAAGCACAGGGTGAAAGAGAATGACATGGGAGTGAGCAAGAGAGAAAATCACCAGTCCTTAGATCCTGTATTGATCCTGCCATGTGGATGATCCAGAGCTGGGACAAACAATGAGAGTAAAAGACAAAGAGAGGAAAAAGAGACAGGAGGCACCAGATACGCTTCCTTTTGTAGTTAACCTAGTGCACACCTCTTATGTAAACTAGATTTTTCATGCCATTTTGCTCATGTGTGCACATTAGCCCTTTGAGCCCTCCTCCAGGAAGCAAGTTGGGAGTGGGAAAACTGAGCAGGACCCTCAAGGTAAGGCAGGAAGTTGGCTCAGAACAGGACTGGCCCACCTCCACAGGACCCTCTCTAACTTTCAAAACGGTCAGAATGTTTGAGACAAAATCTGCACACTTCTAGTCCTCCACATGAGCTACTAAAGCAGTTTTAATAGTGATTGATCCCTATTGTATTAAACAGAAAAAAAAATCCAACAGATGTAAAATTGCCCATTGGGACAATAAGGATTGACACTGATTTCTGGTGCATGTAAGGTACAATAGAGCAATGAGGCGTTTAGTATACCTGGCCAGCAATTTGTGGCCCAATGACTGTTTGTACTAGGGCCAGTTGCTGACATGCTTTTGGCTGCCTTTGGAAAGGCCTGAATGGCTAATAACATAAGAAGACTTCACAGGTGTCAGGTGTAGCCCATATAAAGATGATTTCATAGGAAACTGCTTTCTCTGTCCAGTATTTAATTCTCTAAGAATGCAGCTCTACTGCCTTGTCAGTCTATTCATAGCTGATATGATCCCAATTAAATCAAGATAATATATTTTTTTTCTGTTAATTTTGGAAATATTGTAAATTACCAAACCCTTGCAGAAGACAAGGAACAATTCATCTGGTTCTCCACATACTGGCAGTGACACCAAGAGGTTTTTGTATAACTGCTTGGCATTTTAAAAGCTTTCCAAAAGGCCTTTTCAACCCACTCGCTTGCCATCTTCATATTTGTTGTTATAATGGACTTCTTATTGATTTTATCCCAGCTCTTGATTTTAGAGCCAAGGTTGGGATGTAACTTGCCAAGTATTGTGTATGGTAAACTATCAGCTAAAGTCTATAAAGAAATCAGTGAAATTATTTTCAAATATAAGCTTAGTTAATGCCACACACTGTGTAGAGGGGAAGCAAAATTATTTGGCTGTTGTAGTGTTGAACAAAAAGAGAGCTGTGCATAGCATGAACTGTTGGTCAGAGCCCTTTACTTTCAGGATGAATCCAGTGAGCCAACTGGTTCTGGTAAATCATCTGTATGATGTCACTATTAAAGTTCTTTTCTCACTTCAGTCTCAATATACCTATGTTGGCAATTAGTTTTTAATAAGAAATATAACAAGTCAAATTGTCATGAAAATAAGTAATGCCTTATTTCTGTTTCATATATAAATATAGAAAATAAAATAATTATGTTGAAATTCTAAATGTTGACTGTTCTAAAAAAATGTTGGTAGTTCTTAAAAAAAATTGAAAAACAAAAGGTTTTTTCTCCCTCCAATTTATGGGTGAATATCTGGTGGCATCACTCTCTATTTTATTAGGATAAATCAATACATTTCAGTGAATCAGCCTGTTCTAAATAAGAGTAGTTTTCATTGAAAATTTCAAACTATTTTGAATAATTGTATTGATGTTTCTAACATTCTCAGGGTTTTTTTTTTCTGTTCTAGGCCCTTGGGCATGTAGGCAGGCTTTTTTAAACACTTTCAAAAAATCTTTAACTGAATAATATTTTCCTCAAAAGTAGGAGTATGAAAGGTTGGTTAATAGCAAGGTCTGTCAAGTGAAATGTATGAACTGAAGCTAACTGAAAGTCTGGGTAAGATTAGAGAGTGCTGTGGGTCTCTTAACAATCTGAATTACAGCCTTTGCTGCAGAGATTGTGAAGCTCTCAAGACTTTCAACTTAAGATTCTCAGAATGCTGAAAAGAAATTGGGAGAGAACATGAGTTAGAAAAACTAACTTTTGACCAGCTGTCATAGTAATGCTCCCGAACTTGTACTGCATCTAAAGCAGAAAAAAACATGAAAGTAATGCCAAATGAAAGCCAGTGGAATGAGACTTCAGATCTGCAGTTTTTTTACTAGTTTGCTCATTGTCTGTGGAGAAGTTTCTTTAATTCCCTATACTTGCTTGAGTCACAGGTGAAGGATATGAAAAAGACTGGACTCCCAATCTTAATTATAAGAGTTCTTGTTTTAGAAGAAAATTGTAATCATCCTTGAAATAATTTATGAAATTTCCTTCTTGCCTCCTACGTTCTCCCATCCCCCCTGTGATACCAGGTTTTTTTATTAGATTGCCTGTAAAAACCTTATCAGACTGTTTAAAAGCTCTCTGGTAACTTCTCTTTCTTTTAAGCATAATCATGGTCTTCTGTAGTCATCTTTGTTTCTTAAGGCATCTTCCTAAGATGCTCCTCAGTATCTCCTGGAGAAGCTACTGCATTAATTTTGGTTATTATTCAGTCACTCACACTTTGAGAATAATTCTTTAATCACCTTACTGGGATGGTATTACCATATGGCACTCTGCCCTTTTTATGCACCTCTACCCCTACCATTTAGGATTATTGTATCTAAATGTGTCTGTTAGCACTTTTTGAAGTTGTAAAATACCAGTTTTAGAACCAGTGCTACTTATGACATTCTTAAAATCTGCAAATTGACTTTTCAACTATTTTTAATGGCAATTTTTTTCATAGGTAATATAAAAAGTTAAGTCAGAAGTTAATAGGAATGGTGTAAAAATTACTAATTACTATAAATACCAAAATGTAATCATGCATTGCATTTTTTGTTACAATGGCTGGCTAATTGTGTGGAAACTCTTTCTAAGGAGGATCACAATTAACCTGTCCATGCATTCAGTTTCTGGATTTATAAGAAATTCAGACACAGCTGAGATGAAAACTGCCAGGATAGAATAAGAAGGTGATCTAAGGTCTTAAAGCCTGATGACATTTTGTTCTGGGAGGACTGAGAAATGTAGTTTTGAGGTAAATCTTTTTGGTAAATGTTTACTACATAAATAAACTGCTAAACATTGCATTAAATTGAAATTGCAGGCAACAAGAAATAATTCGGATTGACAAGAATAAAAATGACAAAATGCCTGTGCACTAAGTTATTTAAAAACTACTTAATAAATTCTTTATTTCTGTTTTGACTTATTTCATTGATATATGTATTGTTGTAATATGGATGTATATTCTATGATGTGTGGCTATAATTATTCACAGTGAGTTTATTTATTCCACTAATATTTCATTCAGCAATGGTAAAACCTCAAGTGCTGATTTGGATAAATATCTAGCAACACAGATGTTTACATAAATATTTTTGAGCTTTGCATTTTAAAAACCTTATGAAATCAGCATTCATTTGATCCCTCAAATGGGTCTAATCTGGTTTTTATTTCCTGTTGAATCAACTGTCCCATTTTTGTGCATTTTGTAACTTTCTTTTAGTGAAAAGAAAGTCAGCTTTTATGCGTAAAACTGATCATTCTACCTGGTTTATAAATTTGTTGGGTTTTGTTTGTTTGTTTAGGGCATGTTTTTGACTTGTGTTTTCTTCCTCCTCCTGAGCACAAGGCTTAATAAACCCAACCTTTTTTATGAGCATATTGGAGGAAGAACTTTTACATAAACAAAATGAGACTGTTTTAATTTCATTTTTTTTCTCCAAAACCAAATTTTCACAAATGATCTAATAAAGAATAATAAAAGAATATTCAGAAACAGAGTGTAAGATACATGAACAGATTACATTAATATTTTTTTACAGTTTCTTGATGATTAATTTGAAATACAAATCCAATTTGAAATATGAAACCAAAGGTTTACTTTAAATTCATGAAATTTACTGAATTCTTCCTAAATGTAGAAATAACACTAATGTGGTTTATGCCGAATTAATACATCCCTTCCATGCCCATAGAAACTGATTTTCTATACATTCTCAGATCATCTTCATGGAATAAAATATATGCAAAACAGACCTCATTTACTTACTTACACTTACATCTTTTTTTTCCAGATGACACGAGAGCAGTATATATTAGCAACACAACCGAACAGCCTTCCAAGGACTGAACATCCTCAGTTTTACCCTGTAGGGATTTATGGATGGCGAAAGAGGTGCTTATACTTCTTTGTCCTTCTGCTGTTGGTTACCATGATTGTTAATTTAGCAATGACAATATGGATTTTGAAGGTTATGAATTTCACAGTGGTAAGTATTACAGTAACTTTATGTACCCCATTTCTTGAAGTACTAACTTCTAGTTTTATTTCTTTTTCCTTTACCATGTTATATACAAATCTTGTAATTTTGGATTAGGAATTCGAAACACATCTCTGAGTGCTACTTCAGATATACCTTTTATGTATATTCTGCAATGAGTGGACCAGTGCCCTATCTATTCAGATATTGTTGGTTAATCATATCTGCTGAAAAGATATCTAGATCTTAGATTATTTTTTTTCTTTGCCCAAACAAAACTGTCATGGTGACTGCCCCAAGTATCTTTTGGTTGCTTGTCACCACTGATAATAAGCAGTAGGAGCTTACTATGCCTGTTCTGTATAGTATCTCTCTTAGGAGGAAACTCTGTTAGTCAGATCAATTTATGGTGGCTTTTTTATTTTTTGTTGTTCTTAGTGTTTTTTCAGAATACTGACCATTTGGACTGTTTTTCACCTAGAACTTAAAGTACCTGTTTTGGTGTTGATAGTGGGGCTAGGTGAGTGTAAAAGTCACATGATTTTATGAGACAGTCTCCATCTGGAATCTTTAATATCAGCAAAGTGTTATCAAGTCTGTATTTCAGATATACAGCTGAAAGAACATCTGCATTCAGTGGAAACTCTGGTAGAAGTGCATATTAGTTGTCAGCAGAGTAGTGTCAAAAGATAGAATACTCCACAGTTTGAAATAGCAGTGCTTCTGTTAGGATCAGTGTGGTCTTTCTGTATTTTGGCCTCCAGAAGCCATATTTTGATGTAGTCATAAATTTCTAATTCATAGCTTCATAGCACCTTTCTATTCTCCATTAGTTTATCAGAAATTGAAAAGAAAAGGGTCAATAAAACCATCATAAAACATATCTGTTAGTGCTCTTTAATGCATTGGGTTATCTGAAATTGGTGAGATGTATTGTGCAAATACATTGAGACTTCTGAGTCTGCCACTACTGGATGAATATGTTGAATTCATATTTTGACAACTGTGTGACTTCATGTACTGAAGAGTTTGTGAGAAGCTTTTAAGTGTTTGCATGTTTTTTTGGGGGGGGAATGAATTTGGTTGTGGCTTTTATTCTTTTTTTCTTCTTTGTATAATACACTTACAAAATAGGAGATCCACATACGTTTTTGCTTATTATAATATTTGTTTATTGGTATTAGAAACATATTTAGGTGTAACTGCTGACTTAAATAAAATGGTCTGCTATTATGGCAGAGAACTAATTTTAGATAGAGTAAGAAGATGGTTTTAAAAGCACAGATTTTTTTCTCTGTGCAGAAGACTGCATTCCTATAGAATATTTAAAACTACTGTTTCCATATCTAGGCAATGTTTGACCTTCCACACAACAAGCTATTATAGCACTATCCAGTTTAAAGCTCTTAGAATTTGATCATGAAATCTTTCTAAAAAAAAAAAAAAAAAAGAAAGGAATTTTGCAATGTTTTTATTTCCTGCATGTCAAAGCTTTGTTAGAAAGTTAAAAGTTTATGATGAATCATGAAATCAGTGCAGGAATCTAGTGCAGAAAACAAACAGATTGTTTCAGCTCTCATAAACACCATTTCCTTGGGTCATGTTTGAATATATTTTGTTAATTATACACTGAAGAACATCAGTTTTCTTCTGCAGATTCATGGAATGGTAGTCTGCTCGGACTAGTTACTTCTAGACTTCACACTGGAGTCTCTGTATGCATTCAAAAATTGATTGCTAGAAGATTGTCGTGATAACAGTTGAGTAACATCTTCATGCTTATGTCCTCGTGCACATTTGAGCATGATTAGGAAATTTGTATCAAGTCTGAAGGAGTGAAACTGTTAGAGGCAGATGTCTGAGAGTAAAATAGTTTATGAATCTAAACTTTATGTATTTCAAAATGCAACAGCTTTGGAATGTATATATTTTTCTTCCATGTGCATGTATATATGTATAGATAGATATAAACTAAGGAATTGTATTTGTATAACTGGGCAGTGATAGAAAACCAGAAGTGCAACTAAAAACCTAAAGAGCATTTGCCCAAAAGAAGACACTAGCCATGATAAAATAATTGCTGGAATTGGTCTGCTTTGACATTTTGACACCATTTGAAATTTTTTCCTGTGCTGAGCTTTTATAAGAACAATAGTAATTGCACGACTTCAAGGGGTCATGAAGAGCCAGGTAATGGTTTGTCATTGCTGGCTGGCAATTGCAAAACTGTTAACTGGTATGAGCTGTTGACTTTCTGTTTTTAACTATAAAGCTGCAGTCACTGGCAATTTGGCACAATAAAAGTCTTTCTGAGTTCAGTTTATAGATTATCCAGTTGGAAAAGTTTTCTGAATATAGTGCTCTTGCACCTAAAAGCCATATTGTGAGTCTGAGCTAGTTATCCCATGTTTTTTTATACACAGAGAGGAGAAATAGTGTCTCCTGTAAGGCCATTCATCTCATAGTGAGACAGACAACTGAAGTGAATTGTTCTTATGGACAGATGTTGTTGAATAGCTTATCAAGGAAGTAATTAAAATATGGTTTATTTGCAATTAGGTAAAAACAGTACAGGCAAGTTGTGCAAGCCTCCTTTTATCAGATTACATAGCATGACTGGGAAAAGTAGAGAAACTTTCAGGGATACAATCTCTTTTTCCAGTTGTAAGAAGCTTGAAAGGTAAATGCAAGTTGCAAATAATTGCCCTGATACAATATGAATTACATGAGCAAAACTTATCTTAATTAGTATCTGTGTAGCAGAAGGAATTTTAGATGGAGGAATCACAGATGTAGTAATGATTTTTTGGAAGATATTCTCCCACTGATAGCTTAGTCTTCCTGTCCTTTAACATCTGGTTGAAATCTGGTACTTCACTGTTTGATCATCTGTTTAGAAAGATACATGTGTGGCCAAGAAGGCCAGTGGCATATTTTTTTGTCTCAAGAATAGTGTGGCCAGCAGGACTAGGGCAGTTATTTTCTCCTTGTACTTGGCACTGGTGAGGTCACATCTCAAGTACTGTGTCCAGTTCTGGGCCACTCACTTCAAAGAAGAAACTGAGCTGCTGGAGCATGTCCAGAGAAGGACAACGAAGCTGGTGAAGGGTCTGGAGCACAAGCCTTTTGAGGAGCAGGTGGGGGAGCTGGGATTGTTTAGCCTGGAGAAGAGGAAGCTCAGAGAGCACCTTATCACTCTCTACAATTACCTGGAAGGAGCTTGTAGTGAGGTGGGGATTGTTCTGCCATGTCTCAGATGAAAGGATGAGAGCAAATGACCTTCAGTTGTGCAGCAGAGGCTCACATCAGATACTGGAATTATTCTTTTTTTCACTGAAAAAGTGGTTAGGCATTAGAATAAGTTGCCCAGAGAGGGATGGTGTTACCATCTCTGGAAGTATTTAAGAGGATGTCTACATGTGGCACATGGGGATATGGTTTAGGGGTGCTGGGTTGATGGTTGGACTAAGTGATTTGTAAGGTGCTTTCCAAACTTGATGATTCTGTGGTTTTGTGAAAGCATGTAAGACTTTCAGAACAAAGAAGTCCTTGAACATTTCTGCTGATAGATGCACTTATCTGTAACACACCATACTATCCCAGGTTTACACAGAAAGTAATCTTTCAAGGGTAGGCTCTATTAGAGGAAGAACTGACCTGGAACAAAATACTCTGCCCATAATTTAGACCAGAAATAATCTCTGGCTAAACTCATCATTGGAATAAAACTCTGTGTTGTTTTACTTGCATCAAGTGGATTTGCTCTGTCCTGAGTGGTAAGGATGAAATAATTTGACAGCCTCTACGATACATTGTCCCCTAATGGAACCATCAAAATTTCTGAATCACATGGTTGAACTTCAAACTTCATCTATTGCAGTAAATGCTTTCCTAAAATGTAAACAACTGCTGTCTTCAAGAATGAACTCAATTTTCCTCATGTCTCTTAAGCCTGATTTTCACAGATGATGTGCAGGATATCTTGGAAAAATCAAACCAGGAACTAAAATCTGTAACGTTTGTCAACATCAAAGTAATAGTCTTAGGGGACTGGAGTTTTATGCAACATTTATAATTTCCTTTCCTTGCACTAATTTTGCCATGGTTCACAGATTCCCCCATGGAAATGTTTGTCTTTCACTTTCCATTAAGATGTAATTGCCTCTTCCTTAGTCTGTGGTATATGTGTTTAAAGAAGCTCAAAGCTGTTAGTTGCTTATTTGTGTCTGTGCAATTAGTATACTAGGGATTTCAGGAAAGATGGGACAATGAAGTAATAACTCGGTAACACAAACACAGAGTAAAATATGGACATATTATAACATCCTGTTTATTTCATGTATGCAATATGACTTTTAAAGGATAGCTAGAAATGTGTTTTATTGTGCCTGCATTCTTCTCATTGTGTGTATGCATGGACCATAGCATAGGCAATTAGCTTACATTTTTACAAATATTTAATCACTTAAGCATTATTCTTTGATACAATGTTTATCTTGTATCATCTCAACAAATCTATAATTTTATTTAATTTATTCTTCATACAGCTGTTAATGAAGAATATTGATACTCTGTCAATCTGATTAATTACTCTGGAAAAAAGATTTACTATACATTTTTGTCACTAATCAAATACAAGCATACAAGGACTGAAAGTTTTCTGCAGGCATTTCAAATTCGTTTTAAAAGAAAATTCAAATATTCCTCTTACTGCTATAAATTGACTTTTTGAAATAACATGGGGCAATCATGGTGGGGGAGGCATGTAATAACAGTGCATTTATACATTTTCTAATATGTGAAAAACTGATATTGATTTTTACTTAATACTGTTCTTGTGCTCTCTTTTGGGTTGGTCTGTGACAGCCATGTAGCCTAGAAAATATCAGCACCACATTTTTTTATTGGCTTTGGTTGTACATTTGATTTTGTGTGTATACATATTTTGATTTCCACTCAGGAATCCATACATGAAAAGACTTATTTTGTGACCCCTCTAAGAATGCAGTCACCCACTTGAGGTATTTTCTCGTGCAGTAGTTACCTGCAGTGTTGCAGTGAGTTTTGACTGCTGTCATGGCATGATGTTTTCAGTATTGATACACATTAAACTTCTCTTGCCAGTACTACCATGGGAATTACTTTTAAGATAATGAATGACACAACTTCTCTGGACTGAGACAGTTATTTCTCAAGGGAATTTGAACATCAGTTTAGTGTCAGACATAAGCAGAGCATAAAGATCTGTTTGAATTTCCTAGCTAGAACTCATGTGCTTCATTCTCAAAATTGAACATACTCTGGTTGCTGACTGCCTAGCTCTGGATTCACATTTTTTGGACATAAGGTTGTTTGGAGGTTGAATGTCTGCTGGAAGATACATATGTCAACTAAACATAATTTTTTTTTATGCAATAGCATATATAATAAGACAGATATATGCAACCATTAACTTTTGTTTGCATCATTATAGATTGTCCCTATATTGCTTTAAGAATTTGACTTTTAGAGTTAGAAACTTTCAGATCTGCAAAAACTCTAGATCTGAATAATATTATATTAGAATTACTTATAGAGACCAGTAAACACAAATATATTGTCCTGGGGTTTTGTTGCTGTGCAAGAATACGGAAATCTTTCAAATATTTAACTTTCTGTGTTGTTGCACACACTCTTCTGACTTTAATATCCAATATGGAGAAAATACTTATAATTTCTTTAAAGGTATAATTTGTCTATTAAAGATATAATCTCATACTTAAAGTTTTAGTGGTACAGAACTAAAGCAACTGTGTTCAATGCTTTTACCTAGACATACAGCAGAGTGTCTTGGCATACTAAAGAAAAAGAAAGTAATTTATTTGTGAAACTATACTGTAATAATCATTATCCATTTCTCAACAAGCATGACAGTGACATGAACAATCACGTTTCTAAGATCCTTTGGCAACCTATATCTCTTTCTTTGATGTTCAAAACTTTATTTTGTTAGCAGTTAAGTTGGTTCTGCTGATCTATGCGATGAAGTATTTGCCCATGACAGCTAACACATTTTCAAGTGGAACTAAGACAAAGCTCTTTTCCTAGGTAATTTTTAGACATGTCCAATTTGTAGCCAATAGACATTTCAAATTTATGAAGTTATAGAATAGCTGTACTTAAAAATAATATAGTTGTCTGGCAAAGAGTCAACTTTCATTTCACAAGGGTTTGTTATTAGGTTTTGAATAAATATTAATAGTAGCAGTTGCTGGGTAAATATCTTCTGTCACATCTGCAGATTTAATTTATTTCAATGGCAATAATTTATTAGCAATAACTGGTTTAAACTCTAAATTATCTCATTTTCAATGCTTCTTATCTCTAACTAGATAGAAAACTACTTCTCTAGATCCATCAGTATTTTAGTTTTCAAGAACACAATGTCCCATTTCAGGATGATTGCAAGAAAGCTCTTGATTCCTTTTTGATGGTTTGGGGGATTTTGTCTTGGTTTTTTTTTTTTTGTTTTTGTTTTTGTTTTTTTTTGTTTTTGTTTGTGGTTGTTTTTGTTGTTGTTATTGTTGGGGTTTTTGTTTGGGGTTTTTTGGGGTTGATTTTTTTTTGATAGTGAGAAAGTTCCAGTCCAGAGCAGGCAGTATCATTAACTATTAGTGATTAAGAGACTTAGTCAAGATACTGAGAGGACAATGTTTACTAGATAGCTTATTCTTAATGATTCACTCTGTAAATAGGCTGGAACCTATTCAGAAAATCAGAAATTTTGATTCAAATATTTGCTTTCATGAAAATTGGATTAACTTAATTTCCATTATTGGCTTTTAGCTCAGTTCCCTTTCCATGTGTATTCTAGCATGACATTATTGTTTGTAGAAAATTAGGTTTTCAAGAAAATATTATATAAACATAATTTTGAATTCTTAACAGTTTATTGAATAAGCTAGTTCTGACACTTAGATTTGTCCAAGTACATGACTTGAATAGCAGATGTTTGAAGAGTGTTGTTGGTGTGCAGTCATTTTTAATGAGGGGGAAAAAAGAGGAAAATATTAATTTTTTATATTAGGATTAAAGAAAATACTCAACAAAAAGTCACTACATAGAAAGACAAGAGGCTAACACATCAGCATGTTTGTCTCAAGTAGGACAACTAAAGGTGACTATGTTAATTTTATAGTTCAGGACAAGCAGTAGTATTTATTAAGTATATTTAACAGTGATTTGAAAGATATCAAATCACTTGAACAAACTTTATTTACTTATAGGCACCAACAGTCTGTATATGAATAATGAAATGTGTCATGGTTTCTTCTTTCTTTCCTATTATTGGGGTGATTTATGGGAGTATAAAATGCAATAAAAATCACTGTCTGTGCTTGGAATCTTGCTTTTATTTGTACAAATCTTCCATCTTGAAATAAATACAATTCTCTGTACAGGAGCAGAATGTACCCATGTAAATCTAGCCTAAATCAGACCTAGTACATCTAGGAATTATAATAAAAGGGCATGGGAAGATAAGATAGACTATGTAGTGATATGTATCTAATGTGGCAGAGTATTTCCTCTTCTTTCTTATAAGTCAGGATATTAGATGTGTGGTTGGAATTCCAGACAGGTTGAAATCATGAATCAAATCTTTTCGTGATGCAGAAGCAAGGACTTTAAAATCCAAAATGTGAATAAGATGTTCCTCTGGTTTTCAGGGAATGAGAAGAAAAGTTTTCAAGACCTTTACCCAAAAGATGCAACAGTAATGGGATATCTTTTTTATGTTTGACAGTTATATTTTACTACACTGCTAGATACAATCAAGGAATAAAACCCAAGAAATCCAAAGCAGAATATAAATTTGGAAAGGGTTGATTTTTATGCTTAGCTCTGCATTGTTTCTTTCAGTTTTAAATTTCATAAATTATTTGCAAAGTGATTTAAATCACTTTGACTTAACTAGATTTAGATTTTTTTAATTGATTATTCTCATTGAGTGACATTTTTGATATAGATATATTAGAATGCTTAAAGAGAAGCAGATTATTAATACAAGTATGAGGCACAAGATTTTAAAATGAAAAGATGGTATAAAATTACTCAAGCTAGAATGCTGTGTGAGTTAGAAATTGCATGTTTATGGTACTTCTGAAGTTTTAATGGAAAAACCTGAAAGACAGATAACCCTTGCAGTACTATTTTCTATTTCAGTCACTGTGCTCAGAGATCATTTTCCTGCTAGGTGTTTTGGAAAGATTACTTAAGTAAAAATGTATCTTAATGGGTATTGTCATTATTTCAGTTACGACGACTATATTGCTATTCCATAAAATTTAAAATTGAGTGTTTCCATTTCTACCATTTTGTAAAACAGTTCTGTTGGATTAGTCAGTGGTGGCTGGAGATGGAAAGAATTAAAGCCTAAAAGAAAAGGTTGGAGCAGAGATCAAACTTGCATCTTGGGCCCTTCCTACTGCATTTGGATATAAGGATAATAATACCGTGATAACATACAGAGAATAAACCCCTGAAATATATATTCTTTTATGCCTGGAGGAAATAGAATGATTGTGTAGAGTCTCTTGAAATTTGGGTGTTTTATGTAGATGTAGTTTGTCTTCCTTTTTGACAATAAATTATGACAGTCCCTTCATTTGTTCTTAATTTTTATTTTTATTTGGTCCATCAGGGAAGGCCCTTATAAAAAATATCTGGATGGGAAAACTATTCATGTCCAAGAAACTGTGTAATCTCTGATCTCTGGTCAGGTTTGGTTTCGTTTGGTTCTTTATGTTTGTTTGGTTTGGTTTGGTTTGGTTTTGGGTCTTTTTGTTTTGTTGTTGTTGTGTTTTGTTTGTTTGAATTGATGATATAGGTAAACGTATTTGGTATTTAAATCAAGCAGATGAAGTAAGTAAACTTATAAAGTAGGTAAATTTCTCTTTCTATAACCAACCTCAAATAATTGCCACAGCTCTTAAATTGAAAACTCCTTTTTCTCTGAAGAAACCCTATCTACATGATGCTACAAGGGAAATCCCTTTGTCATAGTTAGAAAAGGATCACTCTCTCTTGTAGTACCTAAGCAGGATCTGTTGGACAGGAAAAAAGGGCAAAGAGTATGGCAACACCAAGTCTGTGGCAGATATAAAATGTTGAGGGAACATGCTTTCTATAAACTCTCAAGTCACTTTTGATATTTAATTGGAGTGTTCTGATCTGTAGTTCTTAATACAAACTGTGGAAAAATAAATATCCTGTTATGAATTGTTATCTGAGATTTTGTCTAACTGTCAAAGCACTGTTATACTTCTGTTTTGAGATGTAATAAAGCAGTAACTTGTAGCTTGCTGAAGGCTAACAAAGCATTTACTTTCAAGAAAATAAAATGTAATGTTAGATGAAGTGGTTATTACTGTACAAATATAAGAAAATGTTTGTAGTCTGAAGGTAATATTTATGGATTTTGGATTCGTGGGATTTGTGAATACTTCACATAAACTAAGGTTCAGGTGAAGTAAAAGTATAACAAAATGCCTCATAATTCTTAAACATTCTTTAAAATTCTGAACATTCTTAAATCACTGCTTCCATGAAAGTAACTATAGATTATACAAGAGGATATAGCATAATAGCAGGTTCTCAAAGTTAGAAGATCAGGCTACTAGTATTTATTGAAGAACATCTATGGAATCCATCTGACTAATCCAGTCATATAAATATTTCACAATACTCTTTCCTAGTTAACTGAAATTGATTAGCAGTGTATTGCTGAATATTTAATAAGCTCACAATGTACAAATCACAATGATTTTCTGTCAAGTAATCTTTCTGTATTACAGAGAAAATTTCTAAAATTCTTACTTGACAGCTTTGTAGCTTACTGGGCATTGAATCCTCTGACCACCTGGTAGTGTACTCTGTTGAAAGTGATTAGAAGTATTTCTATAAACTTTTTCCACACTTCTATGTGGTACTTCTGTATGCTATAATACATGGCATTTTTCTTATGCACACCATTTAAGGATTCAAGTTTCAGGTTAGCAGCTAATTGCTTGGTTATCAAAAGGAATTGTGTCTATCTTGATGGCATGTCTGTTATTTGAAAAATACAATCCTGCATAGCTTTATTCTTGTTGCTGTTATAAAAAACACCCTTCTGGGTCCATTTCTATGTGAAATATTTCCTTATTGAGCACAGTGTTTGTTGTAACATGCAGAGTATGCTGGATGGACTCTGGAAAATAGAAAATGTAGGATAAACAAACACTGTATTATAAAGAGTGTTGAAGAGCTGTATGTGATGACTTGTGCAGACTCTAAAGCCTCAAAACATGATGCTGAAAATACTGATTCTTGTGGAGGTGAAGCAGTAAAGTGTGCAAACACATAATTTCTGTGACTGGGCAGGATAGTGAAGGTCAGTAATTGTACATTAAAGATGTATGGGAGTGACACAAATCTTCTACCTTCCTTTTCATTTAGTGACAATGCAACAACTGTAGGTAGCACTCCAAGGGCGAGTCCATGGAAATAAGGCAGTTAGGAAAAGGTGTTCATAAAGTGGAGAAGCAGGTTGAACATGAACCACAGAGAATAGACAGCTGTTTAGGCCACAGTGGAAATGTGTCAAGGTGGTTAGCCATTTGGATGGAGAGGAGCTGTGAAAAATTGGGGAAAAGTAAAATGTTACTCTGGTGGCGTCATCTGTAGTTAATCCATGGAGCACTTTACCACATGATATGGATGCTAAAAAATGTAGAGATGTTTTAGAATTGATTGGGAAAATGCATAGAAGAAAAATATACTAAAAAGCTATCAAAATTGCTGAAGGCAAGAGATTTACCAAAAAAAAAAAAAGCCTTTATCGGCAAGAGATTTACCAAAAAAAAAAAAAAAAAGGCTTTATATGAACATCCTGTTCCTATGTTTGGGTGTCTGTTTGATGCTATTGGAAATGAGATATTGATGTTGACTTTTGGTCTCACCCAGAATGGCCATTCTTATGTTTTTATGAAAGCAGTGCTGAGGACATGGTTCTCTGTTTATACATTGTATTGATAAACCAGTGATTTCTAGTATGTATTTCAATGCATCACACTGCGCAGTAAAATTACAAATTTAAGCATCACATTTTGTTGAGAGAACTAAGTGGTTTAGTCCTGATTCCATGAAGTCAGAAATTATTTAAGATCTTTACTTTCTTCCATAAAGGGATAAGAAAATAAAGAGTATGCTGAGTAGCAGTGTTGTATCACAGCAGAATAAAACTAAACTGGAGATATCTTGTCAAACTAAAACCTGGATTTGGATTCATAAATTATTGCTCTCTGCTATAAAAGTGTGACTTAGTTTACTAAACTGCTTCCTGGCAATGTCTCCCTTCATAAAATTTTGCAAATCCTGGATTTGGATTCATAAATTATTGCTTTCTGCCATAAAAGTGTGAGTTAGTTTACTAAACTGCTTCCTGGCAGTGTCTCCCTTCATAAAATTTTGCAAACAGATGTAGATGCTACAAAGACCAATGCAAGTTATTGGAATAACAGTATATGAATATGTTTAGGGTATTTCTATTAGTTAAAATTTCAAAGAGTTTTTTTCCTGCACATTTACATATTCGATTATGTTTGTGTTCATTGTATAAATTTGGGAAAAAAACCTTGGCTTCAGATAATACTTTAGGCAATACATTTTTACAGTTGTGTAAATGTGTCAAGCAAATTTTTATAGATGTTCTCATGGAGGTGGGGAAATTTGTTTACAGTTCACTAAAATGGATGAAACCCACTTCAAATTCCTAAAAATAAAATAATCCATATACCTAGATTAATTTCTGTGCTTATTCTCAGATATCTCTGTCTCTCTGCAAAATCCACAAGGAAGAGGCCACTGTATGGGTCACTCAGATCATGTTGATTTGTAGATTTTATTTCTTATATACACAGCAGGTTAGAGGCATAGTATCAGTCTTACTGATATCTGAGGTGGTGAAACTCAAAAACACTCAGTACAAGAGAGAAAACAGACTTTCCAATCTAAATTTAATGTAAAGTGAATGTAGACAAGCCTTCATATGTCTTGTTTTATTATTATTGTTTGAAAAAAATTGTCATTATATTAAGTACTCCAACTTTCTCCTGGTTTTTTATTAGATTCATTTCCTTGGAAAGCAAAACAAATCTATATGCCAGTATAAAAGCAGCCTTCTAAGGTCTATCAAATTCTTAAAAGTACACAAGTCAGCAAAAAGTTCATGAATCTTCAAGTAATGGCATAATAAGACAAACTATTTTTTTTCACTTTTGTAAGTGTTAACCATTTTCCTATTTTTCCCCTAACCCATTGTCTTAATGACTAACACTCATTATTTTTCCCCTAACCCATTGTCTTAATTAATAACACTCACTGCCATGTGTTTATCACCATGAAGGACATGTACTGATATTATTTGCATAAATACTGTGGTAGTGGTGAAGCAGGAAGACAGAAAGTCCAAGAAATGAAGTAGTTTAACTACTCTAATTTTATGAGTGGAATTATTCATATAGCTATATTCCAGAATCTGTTGTATATGTTTGAATTCCCTCCTGCTGCAAAATGAAAGTGTGTGCAGGAGAAGAAATAGGAGGGAGAAGAAAGGACTAACCTAATGTGGTAAAAATTATGAGATTGAAGAAGAATTTTCAGATGGAAGAGTTGAAATAAAGAAAAAAAAGCCATTTGTGTTTCATACAAAAAGACTAACTGGCTAATGGATGTAATAACCTCAGGCAGCAATACGTTTCAAAATGAAAAACAATACATGATTTTTAGATGACTGAAATGGTGACAGCACTAACAGACATGATATACTGCAAGGAAGTATTCCAATCTTCTAAATAAATCATTGGACAAGGGCTATGAAAATCACAGTTTGGTTTTTAGCATTCTTTGCAGTTGCCTAATTGGGAATATTAATGATTTATTACTTCTAAATGGAAGTTATTGGAAAACTAGCTTGGATGAGAGCAGCCCTGAGGAGAAGGATGTGGGGATTCTGGTGGGTGAGAAGTTTGACATGACCCAGCAGTGTGCAGCTCAGAGAGCAAACTGCATCCATGAAAAGAAGTGAGGACAGTAGGTTGAGAGAGATGATTCTTTGCCTCTACTCTGCTCTCATGAGACCCCAGCTGGAGTACTTGTAGAGCATTCTAGAGGGTTTACACTCTCTTTAAATACTCTCATGAGACCCCAGCTGGAGTACTTATAGAGCATTGTACAGGGTTTTACACTCTTTAAATGAACATTGTTATTAAACAAGTTTTTCTGATTGTAATCCACTTAATTATTGAACAAGCTTTATTAATACATAGTTTTGTAAAGGAATAATAAAGGCAATGAGAGTCAGGGGAAAAAAATCTGCGATAGAACAAGCAATAGCAAAAGAAAAAAAAAGAGGAAAAAGAGAGCATGAAAAGTAGGACAAAACCAATAACTGTATTCCTTATTCTTTTTAAGTGTCTAATATAGGACCGTGTAAAGTTTTACAAATACATATACCTTAATCTGGGTTCTTGAAGTGATTCTGGCATTTTGTTCACATGGAACTATACTGAATATACTTTATTATCTTTCAGTGGAAATAGACACTAAGTTTAATTTTCTCTGAAAGTCTCTGCTAGAGAAAATATAAGTCTCTTACAAATTATGATTACCTTTCATGTCTCTGCTAGAGAAAATATAAGTCTCTTCTTACAAATTATGATTACCTTTCATATCACTGTAAGATAAATTCTAGCATATTTGACAAGACTAGTAATGTGTTATTTATGTGTATGTTTTTACAGTGCAACTATAGATGCTGCATTTATTTGTTAGCAGAGATAGATGAAGTATATGACACATTCATTTTTATATGTTTTATAGTTTTAAATGTATCTTGAAATATCTAAGTGTGCTAAAAATTCTTGAAATATCTAGAAGCTACTCATCTAGTTGTACCTTTATTACTTTTTCCAATTAACGGAAGGCTATAAATTTTATATTAATTTAGAAATGCATTTGGCATCTAACCACTCTGATCTTTCATGATGTGGTGATGGCATCAAATAAGCACAATGCCATAATTTTAGAAATATTTATTACCTACGATAAAACTGTCTCTAAACTCTATAATGATACTATAAAAATTACAGTACCAGGAGAGAAAGGTCTTTGGAAAGAAGTGGTTTCAGGCTGGTAATAAGGCAGAGGAAAAAGGAGAATACAGTCTGAATCTTGAAAATGAGAGAAGATTTGAAAGAAAGGAAAGAGAAAGAAAATAAAAAATAGCATCTCTTCAATTCAAATCAAGTCCTCAGTTTCTAGATGTTGTTCTGAGCCTTATTAGACAGGTATAGGTAGCTAAATAAGCTAAAAGGAGTATAATTGGTGAGCAAAACATAGGTAAAAGTTGATGGATTAGCATAGAATTCTTAATGATGACAGCCCTTTGTTTTCCATTTGTGTGAAGTTAGGAACTGATGCAGAACAATATGACACAGATGATTTCATGCTGCTCATGCAAACTGACCTCTGGTGTGAGGCCAAAAGATTTCTGAAATTTCAGTGAGCAGGTAATGTGGACATGGAGGTTGACAGTTCAAATCAGGTGTGTGTCTTGCCTTTCAGCAAATATCTGATGATCATGGGTTTGAAATAAAATCTAAGGCTCAGTAGAGAATACCTGAAAGCTTAGTTGTTGCATAATTTTGCTGCTTTTAGAGATATATTGTATAATCTGTCGTAATTTATTCCTCTCTTCATTTGATTATCCAGGGTAGAAACTATTATTGCAAGTTATTCTCGCCATTGAAAATTTGTTTCGACAATACAACTAGTAATGCACATTTTAGGAAAGGAATCAGAAAGAAATTACTAACAACTAGAATTACATTTATTACCTGAAGGACTCTAATTTTTAATTTTTTTTAATTGCATAGGAAAAATAATGATGCATCCAAATAAAGACCCAGTTCGCATTTAAACTTAAATTGCTGTTCTCTCTGTCCCAATAATCTACATGTTGATTTTTAACATTTTAATACTATTACTTAACCAAACCCACTGTGTTTTAGAATCTAGATGTTAACAGAGACATGTTTCTAGCTACTTTCTTGCATGCACTTTTGCTACAGATGAAGAGAAAGGGAGTTAAGATAGTCAACAGAGAACTATTCAAAGCCTCTGTTGCTCTATGGTATTCACTAAAATGAACATTGTTTGAACTTGAAGACATATTTACCACATATGAGACCCAAGTTAGGTATCTTTTCTCTGACAACAGCAAATAGTGCGTGTGTAGGAAAGAATGTAGACCATGGCAAGTGTGTGGCAGTGCTTCCCCAGTGTTCTCCCATCTTACAGATTCAAGGTGCTGAGATTTTGAGGGTTAGTTGACAGCATTGTGCTAAGAAAGTTGGAGAACAACACCATCACCCACAGTGGAATGGAAACAAAACAAAATTGAGTCTAATTCCTTACATCATAAAATTTAGCTTTCTTCAATCTTGAAATATCAGGAAAAATCGAGGACGAAAAGCAAAAAAACCCCATGCTTTGAAAAGTGGGGAGATTTGTGTAAAAGAGTAATATCAAGAGGGTAAACCATCCTTTAGTGTGTCTTGATCACACCTGTTCCTTCCTCCAAATAGTGCTCCAAGTCATCTATAAATAGGATGCTAATACCAAGGTTCATTCACACCTGTTCCTTCCTCCAAATAGTGTTCCAAGTCATTTATAAATAGGATGCTAATATCAAGGTTCAGAATTCAGTGAAGGTTTCACCTGGCTCATAAATATGATTGTGGGTTTTTTTGTGTAAAGTACCATGATGAGGTACAATATTTTAGCCAATGTCAAAATAAAAATTAGGGTTTTCAAAGCATTAAATCAAAAAATCCAAGTACCATGATGAGGTACAATATTTTAGTCAATGTCAAAATAAAAATTTGGGTTTTCAAAGCATTAAATCAAATAATCCAAATCATCAAAGTTCAAGTTCCATCCACATTTATAAAATTACAGGTTAAAATTAAATCAAGGCTTTATCCAGCTCTGTAAGAATCAGAATTGAACTCAGAAAATTGTTTTTGATATTGAGAATTTAAAGAAAATAGAAAATAATCTCTTAAAATACTGTGTTTCATTTTAGGTGAATTTAAAGAAAATAGAAAATAATCTCCTAAAATACTGTGTTTCATTTCAGGATTTTTGTAAAATGTGACTGAGGTCTTCAAGACACTGTTGGTCATCCCAGACTCTCATACTCATAAAATGAGACAAAGTATTCACAGTAAAGATCTGTCATTTTGGAACACCTTCTTTCTTATTATGAGCAATATGATTATCAAAGAGTCATAGAATTATAGAATGCTTGGATTTGGTAGGAACCCACAAGGATTGTCCAGTCCAACTCATTATATTTGATGGTAGTATTCTAGAATAGCATTTTGCTTTCAATTAGCAATAGAATGCAACAGGATTTTAATACTCAGGAATATATCCTGAAGCCTTGTTATAGTTAGATTCTTTTGCCATAAGCTCTAGAGTGTATTCACCTTCAGCTGATTAAAAGAGTTTGCCTTTATTTTCTGAAGTGATAAGCTTTTGCATATAGATGCCACTAAAATGCCACAGAAATTTCATTGTCTGAAAATGCTAGATAGAAATTTCTATTAATTTTCTAACAAGGTAAAAAAAAACCCCAAAACATAGAAAAAGATAAAATCTAGAACAAAGTAATAAATAATAGAGGATATAATCAAAACAATAGGTAAATACAAGTTTTCCTGAACAGTAATTGACAAAAAGAAACCAATGTAATTAACACCTTGTGCTGGACAGTTTAATTAGAAATTGCATTACTTATTATTAAAAAAAATCTTTCAGAATATTCTTGCTCCTGTCATAGGAAAAGCCTATGTGTGATGGTACATAATAAAACTGGGGAAGGCCTCTGTGGTATTGTAGAATGACTGCTTTGATCCTGGGCTTTCCTTAAAAAGGTGATTTATTCATACATTGCTCTCTAGCACTCAACAGTATTTTTTTATTACGCTATAAAGCAGCACGGAGAGGAAACAGTAGGAGTTGTCTACAAAACTGTGTTAGTTTTTAATATTGTGATATTCCAGTTAACCTCATGAGCTAGGTGAAAAGACCTAGAATGAAAGACAGGAGCCAGAAAGCAGAGCACCAGCAGAATGGAAACTCCTGAGAAGCAAAGGAGGCAGTAGATGAAGAAGCAGGCCAGTGGTGTAACCTTTTGATTTTTTTACTTTTACAATTTTATTTTGTTTGTAAATAGACTGAAACGACATTATTTCTGTGAGCAATGTATTGTTCAGACTTTCTGAGCTGATCATGTGTTAAGCCTGTTGAATACGAGAAATCTTAAAAAGTGAATAAAATATCTGATGTTTTCCTACACAGAGTGTATGCTGGTTCAGTTCATATTTGAAGTACTGATTCCATGGATACAGAGATACTGATTATATATTATAGAGTATATGTACTGTGGAACCAGTTGACAAGGAGTATTCATAACAACCAGTAAGTTCCTAAAGACAATGTGAAAATAAGGAGCTCTATAGACAGAAGAGACTTAGTGCCATGGTCTTGTATCAACACAGAGTGTATGCTGGTTCAGTTCATATTTGAAGTACTGATTCCATGGATACAGAGATACTGATTATATATTATAGAGTATATGTACTGTGGAACCAGTTGACAAGGAGTATTCATAACAACCAGTAAGTTCCTAAAGACAATGTGAAAATAAGGAGCTCTATAGACAGAAGAGACTTAGTGCCATGGTCTTGTATCAATGGTAGGGTTGGAAGATCTTTGATTTGAGGTCTCTTCCAACCAGGTTGATTCTATGAAGTATCTCAAGTAAAGGGCAGGCTTTTTTTTGAAAGAGTTTGCTTTGGAGAGAGTCCTTCTACATGTTTGAACAACATGAAAGAGCTCCAGTCACAGCTTGTGCTTCCATTAATATCAGAACCAATCATCAGTGAGACACAGGCTGCAGGATACCTGGAATTAGTAGTCCAATACTTAAATTATTTGGTTTAATATCATCATCATTAACATTGCTCCATCATCATTGTGTGTATCAGATTTCTTGACTTCCCCTTGCCTGCATGACTGCTTGTCATTTCTCTGATAATACAACTGTGAGTCAGGGGTAAAATCTTTCAAGAGCCAAAAAAGGTTGTGTTCATAGAACTCATACAAATGAGGAGAGTTTTTGAGGTGAAAGACAGAAGCTCAAGTGCCATGGATCACCACATGATAATTTGTTTAATTGAGCATCTGACTCCCTATGCCCCACTGTGATATGTTAACAAGTTAAACTCTGGGCAAGCCTGAAAGGGAAAACTAGAATTTCACATTTGTTTTTGTGGGAGTTTTGTTTGCTTGTTTGGTTTTAGTCTTTTCATTTCTAACTTGACTATGATGAAGTCTTTATTAAGTAGGGAGAAAAAAAGGGCTACAGTATTCTAAAGGTACTGAGATACTGCAGATTGCCCAAATTAAATTTTCATTGTTCACTAAATATGTGTTGACAGAACAGTACATCTGACAGTGAGAGAAAAAGAGACATGCTTAGACATAGGGACTCCAGGTATTTTCCCTAGGAGAGTATTGGAATTGAAAGCAAGCATAGTTATCTGTCCCAGAATCACAAGGTTAGGACAGAAAGGTAAGCTGAAATCAGGATTCTGTGCCTTGGTGTTATGATCTGACTAGTGAGAGGTGCCTCTGCCCAAATTAAGGTGCAAACAAGACCATATGCCAAAGGCAATAATACCTTAATAATATAATAATACAAGTTTTATTTAATTATGATTATAAATGTGAGT
>NW_008650004.1:0-1173 GCF_000695815.1 Acanthisitta chloris | reverse complement strand
AGTGGGGGGATAGAGAGGGGAAGAAACAGTCACCACCCCTGGATCCATCAGCATACTCTTGGTCCATCTTCACCCTGGGCTTCTTGATGGTGGAGGTCATTCTTCTGGTCACAGGGGTCCTGAATTGTGCTTCTGGTGGTGGTGGGTCCCAGATTGTTCATCGTTTTTATATTCCTGAGCATTTTTCAGGGTGATAAATGCCTAACCTCAGCACATTGGGATTTTTTGTTTGTTTTCTGTTTCATAAGTTCATATAAGTGGTTTCATGACCTTTTCTCTAAGATTTTTATGTTTTACTGAAAACTGAAGGCATCAATTGATTCCAGGTGTTGGGGCACTTGGAAGAAAAATCCTCATATTAGCAGGATTTTATAGTCACAGGAACTGGCAGATGTTGGTTGATAGGAAAAGACACATCTGATATATAAACACGTTATACAACTGCTATCAATACAATGAACGAAAATTCATTTCCATCTTTTATAAAATTAAGCAGATCTGCACACTAAGAGGTCATAGATTCATACAGTCTGACTGCTTTGGAATAATTTTGGTTGGAAGTGACCGTGGGGTGTTATATGAGAGATTTCTGCTGTCTGGCTGGTGCATGTTGCATTGCTGCAGCCTATGGGAGACAGCAGATCTATCCTCTTTGAATCTGAACTAATCCTTTTAGCCTGTGATACATAGCCAGGATATGACCTTCTTTTCTTTATAGACTCTCTCTGCATGTGAGAAGTAGGTAATTGCTGCCTTAAATAAAACATTCAAATTACTAAGTAATTACAGCCTGGTCTCTTCCTGACCCTATTCTGCTGTATGTGTCCCTGTAAAGCAGCTGAGCAAACCCAAATCTAAATATGTTGACTGATTCCTATCTGTGAGTACAAAGTCTGCAATATTTATTTCAACAGCCTCCACAATGATCCTAATAAGAATAGTATGTATCCTCAAGGAAGGATTATAGCCTTTCTCTTTGTGAAATTTCTAACAGCTTAGGAGAGCACCTTGTTAATGGAAATAGTTTGGCACTTTTGACATAGTACTTCATTAACACATTGTGGGAATGCATGAGCACGGTGATGAAAAAACCCTTTCTAGTAATAGGAAAGTTGATACATATTAAGCATGTTACATACAATGGGGTTGCTTTTTATTATTAATATATTATTA
>NW_008650003.1:125387-125708 GCF_000695815.1 Acanthisitta chloris | reverse complement strand
ATCAGAATCGGGGGGAAGGCCAACAAGACTCTTGGTGGAAGCCTGTTAGAGACCACCCAATCAGGATGATGAGGGTGATAATTTACTCTACAGGCAGCTGGTGGATGTCTCAAAATCACCAGCCCTTGTTCTTGTGGGTGACTCCTGGCCTGGATCAGGAACAGTGTGGTCAATAGCACCAGGGAGGTGATTCTGCCCCTGCACTCGGCACTGGTGAGGCCACACCTTGAATACTGTGTGCAGTTCTAGGCCCCTCAGTTCAGGAGGGACATTGAGGTGCTGGAGCAGGTCCAGAGAAGAGCAACGAGGCTGGTGAAGGGA
>NW_008650003.1:105726-125247 GCF_000695815.1 Acanthisitta chloris | reverse complement strand
CAGACTCAAGCTCTGCCAGGGGAGGTTTAGGTTAGATATTAGGAAGAAATTTTTTATGGGGAGAGTAATCAGGCATTGGAATGTGCTGCCCAGGGAGGTGGTGGCCTCACCATCCCTGGAGGTTTTCAAGATGAGATTGGATGTGGCACTGGTCAGTACGGTAGGGTTGGACTCGATAATCTTTGAGGTCTCTTCCAACCTGATTGATTCTATGGATCTATGATTCCAAGTTGCTTTGAGGAAAGTCAGAAGAAGCCATCCAGCACGGGCTGGTGTTGCATGACTAATCTTGCCACAGACGAGAGGGCTGGAGAAGGAAGGGAACAGCCAAGACAAGGATGTATTGGTTTCCAGCTCTCTCCTGTGAGTGACCATGACCAGCTGATGGTCATGGTTCTGGTGATGTCACTACAAACCTTCCCTTGGCTTTGGAATAAGATCCCTGAAGGACGTTTGGGCACTGGAAAAGCAGAGAGTGCTAAGAGAATCAAAGGCAATTGAAGAGGGCAAACCCATGAAGGTCTTACTTCCAGAAGCAAATATATGGGCTTACCCCAGGTTCCAGCTCTTTACAGTCTAAATTTGGTTGTCACAGGCACTGGCACTGGCTGGCACAGGTGCCTGAGGCCGCTGAGCCTGCCAGAGGCTGGCACAGTGTCATGGGCAGGAACAGCCCTCAGACTCCAGCAGCAGCTGCTCAGACCTCTGATACTGCAGACAGAGGAATATTGGGATCCAGGGAGAGAATTCTAGAGAAGGTCTAGAAGTTGCTCAGTGTGTTCTTTTGTGTGATAAGATATTCTCATCAGACACAGGATCCTTTATTATCTGTCTCCTTTGCTACACAGGAGAAACCAGAATTGTATGGAAATGTTATCCAGATACGCTGAGTGAAGCTGAAAGAGTTTTGCAGGTACATGGAAATATTTCTGCTTCAGCTGATGAATCACAGTCTAACCAGAAGAAAGGATTAAGCTAATATCTTTTGGACCAGTAATGTGTTCCAAAGGGCACACAAGCCACTGAGGTCTCCAGTGACTCTTTGTCTTACTTTTATTAAATACTTCATCACTCTAGAAAATACCTCAGAGCTTGTTACAGCTGAAAGCAGCTTTAAAATATGATAATGTAATGCACCACAATGACATATCCATTTTACATCTCTCCATTCAGGCTGCAGAGCAAGGATGCTCAGAACTGACATGTTTGGGTGTCTGGGAGCTGCTCCTCACTCCCAATGCTGTTTGGCTGGTCCCTTGATGACTCCTCTCAGAAGGAAGTTTCACATGGCACTCATTATTCTAGGGTGTTTTTCCTTTTCCAGGTAAATAATTTGCAATTTTTTCCAAGGTTTTTAATAGAACTGGATATTCTATGCACAAGAAAAAGGAGGGCTGTAGCCCTGATCAGGCTGGTTTGGGTTGTGAGGGACTTTAAAGCCCATCCAGTTCCACCCACTGCCACATGCAGGGACACTTGCCACTAGTCCAGGTTATTCCAATCCTCATCCAGCCTGGCCTGGAACCCTCCCAGTCCCATTTCAGCTGAAGTGGCTGAGCCAGGCAAACACCAAACCACAGGTGGACAAGGCATAGGCACATCACAGCCACTGTCCCAGGTTGCTGAGCCCAGCCAAGGGCTTTGCCTGCCTCGGGGTGGAGAGGCTGGAGCTGCTCCTGGCAGGGGCACAGTGCATTCCCCAGCTGAGCACCTGGTTGGTGGAGCATTCCTGGCCCTGCTTGGGGCTGCTCCCCACGGCTCCTCACCTCCTCAACTGCAAACTGCAGCCAAGACTCCTCTCCTGCAGCATCCGTGCGTGAACAGTGAGTGGAGCATCGGCTGTGTCCTTCTGGGAGCACTCCTGACTGATGGCCTGTCCTCTCGCAGCCTTGGCAAACACTCCAGAACTCAAAGAGACAAATTAAAACTGAGGCAAGGGAAAGCAAGACAGGCCTCCAGGAAGAGCAGCTGACACGGCTGCTCTCCAGGGACAGGTTTATGGAGTGCTCGTGGGATTCATACCTGAATTCATCGATGCCTGTGCTCATATATAGACACGCAGGCACACAAACACACATCTATTCCTGCAGTGCAATAACTCCATAATTCCCCATGAACTAGGGAATAGTTCTGCTTAGTGAAAACATTTTATTTCAATGCAGAGCTTTGAATAATTTAATCAAAACCAGAAACAGTGCTCTGTGAGCTCTTTAAACTCCTGAATCCAGAGACCTGAGACAGCCACTGGAGCTGGCCCTTTCTCCAAAGGGCTGAGCTTTGGAAAGCTTTTATTGTCAGACACAAGCAGGGTTTTTTACTGACAAATGTCACCCTTCCTTGGAAAGCAGCCTCCTCTTTTAGGAAAGCTGAGCTGTCCCAGCCCCACTGCCTAACATCCCAGCTCCACTGCCCTTCCCCACACTGGAGGTCTGGGTGTGAGGAGGGGCTGCCTTGGGCCAGGTCACAGCATTTTCCTCTCCAGGTACTTGGAATATTTTGGGTACCAGACCCACTGTTTTTCCAACACCAAAATGTTCTTTGTCACCCACTGGCCATTTTGCTCCCAGCTCAGTCCTCATGACTGAGTAGGAGAAATCCTGTAGTGGGGAAAATACCTCCTGATCAACAGAATGAAACAAAGAACTGTGATTTGTGGCAGGATTGAGGTGGCTAAGTGCAGCCTCACTGGAATGCTGGACCTTTCCAACACACAGCAGGCCCCTGGAAGGAGATCTTTGTTGAGATGTCACCTTCCTGAGGGCAGGGCACCGGGCACCCAGCAAGTTTGCAGGCAGCGCCACGGTTTCCCCTTTGCTGTGAGCTCTCTTTTATCTCACTCCATTGCTAGGGAGCTCAGACAAAGCCAGGAGCTGAGCTGGAGGAGCTGGTGGAAGGATGGGTTGCCATGTTCTATATTATCAGAGCAATCGCCATGGAAACGGGAGGTTGGGACTGACCTTGTTAGTTTGCTGCTGATCCTGCCAGGGCTCAGCCTCGCAGCTCACGTTAAGCTCCTTTGGGGCTGGAGATACACATCTGAAGCTAATAAATTGGAGGCTAAAAGCCACAGAATTTTGGAAATGCAAAATGTAGGACCTGCTATCTGCAGTTGGGATGTGCTGGCTGTGAAGAGAACAGCTATTTTTGTGCTAATGGTTCACTGTGATGTAGGAGAGGTTTGATATTAAGTTCACTGTTAATTACACAATTCCCTGGCCTTTCCAGTGCCTTTCTATAGGCAGGCCTCCAAAGAGGAAAATGCTAAACCCTGCTTCCAAAGCCTCTCTCCCAACCTTGTGCCCTGGGCCTTGTGCCTTGCACCCTTGTGCCTGCAGCAGGAGCTTCTCTTTCAGGGGTCAGGCAGTGACAGTGCTCAGTGCTCTGTCCACATCTCCCATCGACTTCTCATCTTACAGCAGTTTTTTGTTGCAGAGATGAGCCAAGGATCCCCCCCTTGAGAGAGAAACTGGACACTTCCCTCTGTCCCCTTCCTTGCACTTGGATACAAATTAGCCAAAATTTAATTCTATCCTAGTGCTAGGAGATGAGGCTCATTCCATGCTCTGCAGGAGTGGCAGCTGTCCTCAGGCCAGGACACCCCAGGGACAGGATGTTAGGAGGTCTCTTACTCTGGTGGGGGATGAGGAGCAGTTTGGAAATATTGTACCTCCTGGAGCAATCTGGGCTAGTGGAAGGTGTCCCTGCCCATGGCAGGGGGTGGGATGAGAAGAGTTTTAAGGGCCTTCCAACCCAAACCAGTCTGGGATGCCACAATTCTATGATTTTATGAATCTATGATTCTATGATACTGAGCAAAAACTTAATGACAAAATACAGCTGTAAAGTCCCAGGAATAACTGTGCTGAAGTGATCCACTAGTGGAATGTGGGAAGAGTTGCTCCAAGCCCTCTTCAGCTTGGCCTGGAACACTCCTAGAAATGGGGCAGCCACAGCTTTTCTGGGAAACCTGTGCCCTTTCCACTCTGTCCTGTTCTGGCATACCTCCATTTTTGTAATGGTTTTTCTTCTCACTGGTGTCACAAACCCAATACACCCCACAGAGAGAACATTCTGGATGGGCTGGGATAACACCAGCTGGTGTTTGAGAGGTTCAGGCATGGAACCTCGTTAGGCCAGCACAGTGTGTCACCATATTAAGCTCTAATCACTTAGGCTATTAACACAACACAGAAAAGCTTACCTGCCTCCAGTTTTGGGGAGATCTGATGTCTGTGCAGGTGCCTTTTGTCTCCCTTTTTCTGACAAAATTTGCTTCAGAACTGCAATGTTCTTGGGCATGGAGCTCTTGTGGGATCTCCGTCACCTCTCGCTTGCCCTGGGCAGAGAGGAGCTCTGCCAACTCCCTCACCCCATTCTCTCCGAGTAGGTGACCTGGCAGATTCCTTGCTCTCTCCGAGGAGATGACCCAGCAGCTTCCCAGTGCTCATGTTGCTTCCAGCTGCCGCAGGAGCAGGTCAGTGCAGGCAGAGAGGAGCTGAGCAGAGTCTGTGCTGTCACGCGATGTCCTGACAGTAGGAAGGGCATTGCAAAGGAACACACATTGACACTCCTGGCTGAGAAAATCAGCACGTACAGACAGATTTGGTTAAATAACATTTTGTCTCATCCCTGCTGAGGCACAAAGGTGGCTCTGGCTCACACAGCTCATCCTGTCTCTCAAACAACACAGAGCACAGGTAAGAGCGCGGAAAGGCACTAGAGAATTTGGTCAGATTTTACTAAACAGTGTGAGATGAAACCTTTTCCAGAAGACACAGGAATCTATTTCCATTTTTTAAAAAATCAATATTTAATTTAGAAACATTTACATTTTTAATTTGTCAACATGAAATACTGAAGAGCTTTAACAGGAAACGAGAGAGACCACAGAATCTCTGCTCTGCAAAAAGCAAACTCAGGGAGACTTCTGTCTGGGTTTATTACTGTTGCTCTTATTATTTTCAAGGAGATAGAAAGTAATGAAACAAACAAAAAATCATTTATTTGCTTAATCTTGTTGGAACTTTCTCTAAACTGGAGTTACCTCATAAACCCAAAACTTCAGCAGTGCAATAAAGATGCAGATTTTCCACAAAATATTATAGAATCACAGAGTCATTTAGGTTGGAAGAAAACAAGCTTTGGCATAAAACTCAAGCCAGTTCCTGCACAAATCTTCATCTTTTGGTGTGAAACAAGGAGCCTGGCAGCTGGACACCTTCAGGAGGCTGTTCACAGCCATGGAGCTATATGGGGAGAGAAAGGGGAGAGAAAGCTGGGTAGATTTTCCTATTGATCATATCTGCTCTGTATAGGAGGAATAAGGGCAAACATATTCATCCGTCCAGAAGTCTCAGACCTTCCATGGGAAGAAAGAATAATCACATTTGAAAAGGTCAGTGTGAGAGTGTAAATCCAGAATGCCAGAGAAGGGAACACGCTGGATGCTCTGTGACAAGGGAGAGTTGAGCACACACAGGCAAGTTGCCAAACAGAATTGGATGTGTCATTTAGCTGGAATAGCTCAGTTTGCCAGAGCGCACACACCAGCCTGGCCAAGGAGAGAGCCTATGGGCCTTCCCTGCTCCATCCTACCCACCCATGGGGACTCCTGGGGTCCCTTGTGCCAGCTGAACACCAGCACCACTGGGCTACCCTGGGAGTGTTCCAGGCCAGTTTGAATGGGGTTTGGAGCAACCTGGGCTGGTGGAAGGTGTCATTGTCCATGGCAGGGGGTGGGATTAGATGAGCTTTAAGGTCCTTCCAACCCAAACCAGTCTCTGGTGCTGTGATTCCATGCTATAGGCAATTTGGTCTCCAATGGAGCTCACACTTGGCTGACAGATGCAGTCAGTGAGTGTGGCAGCCCTGGTACCCCTCTCCCTTCACATGCCTTGTGACATGCCACTGCTGCAAACTGCAGGATGGTGATAGTTTGCTGCAGGAATTCATTTTTAATGTGTAAATGAATTATTTTGTGCCTGTGGTGAGACCATGCCACAGCCTGGTCAGGACTGAGAGTGGCTGAGCTCAAAAATATCCAGGATATAAGGTCCCTGCCCACAGTGAGGTGTTATTTCATCCAAGTGGGAACCCAGGTTATTTCAAAGAAAAATGCTATCAGATATCAGAGTGGGTAACTTTCAGTTAAAAATAATAGTTTTCTTTGTTCCTCAGGTATTTAATGAGAGCAGTCCACAGAATCATTCCACCTCAATCCATCTTCCAGCTATCCATGGCATCTCTTTGTGCCAAGGGGTAAAAGAGGTTTCAAAAGACCGTGATGCCCTGGGATCCTCAGCCAGAGCCACAGAACCACAGCAGAAAGCAGCACACAGGTAAGAGTTTTCCCAACTAGTAATTAAGTGGAATTTTTCATCTGGCTACAAATGATTAAAAGTAGAGTCATAGAAGGGGGATAAGACATGAGAAGACATGAAGCTCCAACTGTGCCCAGATTCACCTTCGGTCACTTTCCAAGACAGGTCCCTCTCTGGGTGTGAGGCTGAGCCTGTGGGGACAGGGCCCTGTTTCTCTTGCTTTGGGAGGCGAACTAAGTAGATGTGTGGCTGTGGCCCTTGGGGACATGGTTAGTGGTGGCATTGGCACTGATGGGGGAATGGTTGGACTTAATGATCTTAGAGAACTTGTCCTGCCTGGATGATTCTCTGATTCTAGGCAGCACTTGCAGTCCTGTGCTCTTGTGCCACATGCTGTACAGCATCTCACCCCTCACTGAGGAACCCTGGAGCAGCCTGTGGCACCTACAGATTCACCTGCAAAGTCTGGATGGTTTTCCTATGACAAATGTGAGGGAACAGTGCTTGAGAATGAATTTACTGCAGACACTCTCACTAGCAGAGTTTCAATGGAAGTGGGGATTGGAGATGAATATAGAGATGTCTCGTGCATGTTCACACTGAAATGAGTTTAGGATTCAAACAAATAGTCATCTATTCCATTACTGTATCCGCACAGCTCTAATCTCCAGTAATAGACTTGACTGGATAATTGCAGAGACTCCTTAGCATGCAGCATGACATAAATTAAATTAGTGAGTCAGAACTCTCTGCAGGCTCAAAGGGAGTCACAGCTTCTGCTGCAAAGCCCAGACTTGAGGCTCTGAGGAGTGTGAGTGGAGCCCCAGGGCTGGGCTGAGGGGGATTGCTCTGTCCCAGGCCCTCTGCAAGTCCCACTGCCCCTCTGCTGAGAGACACTGGCTACCAGCCCGGGGGAAATATTTGTGCAAAATATTAAAAATATTTTAGATATTACTTGTATATTTATGATAGTTGATATAATAAAATATTATTAACAAAATTGTGCAATATTCTGTGCAAAATCTTCTTGCAAAATATTTTGCTTCTATTTCAATACAAAATTAAAAGTAAAACAGAGAGAAATGAACAGAAAAGACAGAAAATAAACCCAAAGTAATGTCTTGTACCACATCAGGGACCTACTGAACTTTTTGTGTTAGGGAAAAGCTTATTTCCATGCACAAAGCTGTTTTTCCACCCCTGGCAGGATCCACTGCACTGGCACAGCCACATTGGGTGTCTTCACAGGATCTCTGGGTCCTCCAGCAATCTCCTGGTCCTGGCTCAGCTCTTCTCCCTGCCCTCTCCTGGCAGCACCCTCAGCCTCTCAGGTCCCCTGTGGGTTGCCCTGGAGCTGCCCCAGACTGGACCTAGCAGCTGCCCCAGTGGGGATGACCCTGCACAGGGATGATGTGCTGCATTGTGTTCCAGCAGTGAGGTGTGTGTGGAGGGTGAGATGGAGCTGAGCCCTTTGGGGCAGCCCCCACTGCCCCTGCCCCTTGGTGGGCTGGGAACAGCCACTGCTCTTCACAAGAGCTGCCTTGGAGGGAGTACTCTCTGCACAGGCTTTATCATTTCACTTTCCTTACTGAGGAGCTGCAGGAGAGGGAGCATCTCGCTCAGACACACCTTGGAGGCCTCTAGAGCACAGCTCTGTCACAGCCACTGGCCCTGGCTGCCAGCGCCAGCAGCTCCTGCTCAGCCAGAGGTGAGGGCAGGGACTGTGCCCTGCCTGGTCCCTGTCTGACAACCTCTGTCACCCTCAGCCCCAGGGATGGACACTTCCAGCTCCACCTGTACCATCTCCAGTTCCTTCTCTTGCCTCCTCACGTGTTTCAGTGAACTGCCATGTCACTATGCCACAGAAAAATGGCATTTTCCTACCTTGCTGCCACCATTTGTGCTTTTCTCACCCCATTTTTAGTCAGGGCAGCCTCTGGTTTCATTGTCATGCAGAGAACACACTGGTGTCTGGCTGCTCCTCCAGAACACGATTTCCACGACTGATTGGTGGTTTTGCATACTCTGCATAATGGAGCCTGCCCAAAATACACTGCTTTCCTTGATTTCTTCATTGAGGCCCTGTAATTTTACTTTCCTGCACATGTCTTTGACTCCTGATGAGAAGGCTCATGCTGCCATGTCCCTGTGCCTGCTGGGAATGTCGAATGCCCTGGCCCAGCCCAGCACAGCTTCTTTGCTATACCTGTGACTGGCTCTGCTGCTATGGGTGTTCACACTGGTAGGAAATTAAATAATTGAAGTGGCTTCATTAGATGTCAGAAATAACACAAATGGCAGTGCCTGAAAGGGCATGAACAGAATAAGATGTGCTCTCACAGCCTCTGTAATGAATTGTTACCACTCTGCTCCGCTGTCAGAATCCTGTTAAATCCTTCTCTGAGCAGGCTCAGGTGATTCAATCAGCTCAGTAACTCCTGATATTGGCTAATTGAATGTGCTTCTGAGGGGAAAACTGAAGGGAAAAGCAGCCTTTGGACTCTGGATACACGAACAGCCAGCCCTGCCCTGTCTAGAGCCACATTCCCTTCCCTGAGACATCACCTGTGTATCAGGGTATGGTCAGCACCAGTTCCTACTGCCAGAGATGGAGCAGCCACAGCTCATGGCCTCATAGGGAGCAATTCCTTCCCAATACCTCATCCAAACAGCCCTGGCAGTGTGAGCCATTCCCTGTGTCCTGGCACTGTTGGATCCCAAACTGTGTGTCTGGCATCAGGCCAATGTGAGAGGGAAGCAGCAGCTCCCTGGACTCATTTGGGCTGTTGCTTTCTCTCCAAATCATGGAAAACATGTCAAAAGAAGTGAAGTGAAATCTGTTAGAGGAACAGGCTATCACACCTGGCCAGCCACATTCATTAGTCTGAGCTGCCTCAGACATTCCAGGGAATGAAGGGGCCTGGAAAATGTTAATTCCTCTTCTGCTGCTCTGTCATATTTCATAATCCTGGGAGCAAAACATCTGTCTGCCCTGGTGTGAAATCAAAACTCTGAGAAGCTTCAGTTACAAACCCAGCAGAAAAATCACTTGAGCTGCAAGATTCACATTTCTGCTCCACAGTTACTTCATTAAGAGGCATCGGAGGAGAGTTTATGGGCATAATGCAGCAACTGTCTGATGTCAGAGATGAACGATTATGTCACCCTCACTAATATATGTATCCTAAAATTCATTCTCAAGAACTGAGTCAATGCTTTCAGTCTTTTAATCAAGACCTTTCAAATTTCCTGATTCTTTTAGCATAATCAGAAATTGTGAATTTGAAATTGGGATTGATTTTTAGTTCTTCATAAAATAAAGAGTCATTCGCTTTGGGGAAAAAAGTGACTTCAAAACTCTCTAAGACATTGTGTTCATGTATATACCTGTATAAAATATATATGCACTGCATATAACAGTTATGTGTGAATAGCTTAATTATAAATCATTATAGATTATATCTGTAGTACATGTCACAGTGGTATTGTACACTGGTACAAATACCATCATTGCATACTTTTGTATGGGCAGCATTTATCTATACACAATTATATTAGTATACAATACAATTATAATTATAAAATTATATCACTGATCTAATTATAGTCCATTGTAAATATGATAACATTATAATTATAAAGTTGTGTCAATATGCAATGCAATTATAGTAAATGGACAGTATGTTCATTGTACAGCTATATATATTTATACACACACACAACTTTCCTTGGGTCAAATTCCATGTCCAACCCAATGCTGTTCTAGCCACACGTTTCTTGCCAAGCTTTATTTGTGTCCATCAGGTGCATTCCTGGGAATCTCCACACTTTGTGCTATGTACAAAATACTTTGCCTAACCTTGGGGCTGCACCAACAGAGTGATAAATCCTCTATCAACCCAATGGTTCAGATGTTGGGGATGATTCCTACTCCTGGCTGGTGACTTTGCCTTGTCCCAGCACTCTCCATCATGCGGGACACAGGAGAAGTGCCAGTGGGGCAGCCATAGGCAGGGCAGCAGCAGCAGCAGCAGCTTCGATCTGCCTTGGGCACTTTCCTCAGGCTTCTGCTGAGCTAAATAACATCCGGAGTCTGCCAGTGCCTGGATATTCAGTGCCAGGACAGAATTACTGCTCTGTGCCTCAACAGCAGCCTCAGACGTACATGGAAGAGTCTCCCTGAGATTCTGGAGCTGTGTGATAGCTGATCCTTCCCCTCCTCATGCCCCAGGAGAGGGAATGTGACCCAGACCTCCAGAAATGCTTCAGAAAACACAATTCTGACAGCTCCTCTCTGCTGCTTCTGCTATGACAGTTTGCAGTGATAGGTTTGGTCCCAAAGCTGCTCATCCCACCCTCTCTGGAGGTGTTTTATGGGGATACTCACCCTGGGTGGGACAGGGATTGCCCCTCCAGGATGGAGCCAAGCTGTTCTTCCACAAGGGTCAGGCTTTGCACAGACTCCATTTAGGATTAGGATATGATACTGCTTGCACTTTACACTGTCAGGTGAAGCCATACCCCTACACTCAGCAGAAATGGAGAATCTGGAGGGAAAAAAGTGCTTTTCTTTCTGCTCACAAAGCACCACAAAGGAGGATTTGAGGAAAGCAGTCTTTTATTAGGAGCTGATTATGCCCTGATAACACTATTATGAATTAAGCAAATTTCATAGCGAAAAAATCCCCACCTGGCAGAACTGTGTTAGAGCTGAGGCTGTCTCCTGCTGAGAGCTGTGCATGAAATCAGTGTTTTATTAATGTATTTATGCCTGCAGGAACGAGGTGCAGGGAAGTGAACAATTCTTGCTTGGAGTGACAAGCACCTGTGCATTGGTGTGACACCCTGGCAGTGTTCCAGGCCAGGTTGGATGGGGCTTGGAGCAACCTGGGCTAGTGGAAGGTGTCCCTGCCCATAGCAGGGGATTGGAATGAGATGAGCTTTAAGGTCCCTTCCAATCCAAACCATTCTGGGATTCTGTGTTTGAGGAAAGCTGCATCCTGAAGCAGAACCCCTCTGTGTCTAGGAAGCAGGGGGTTCCTCCAGAATGGTGTTCATTAATGCTGAGGGGAAGAAGACAGCTGGGAGGTGATGACATTTATAGGTGACACAGAGTTATGTGGGTCGGTCAGCACTGGAGAGGACATTGAGAAGATCACAAAAACAGGTTAAATGGATGCAGAGAGATGTTAAAGAAATGTTCACCGTCCAGAAAGGGGGAGAGATAAAGCACAGTGGCTTGTACATGCTGTTGGAGATACTGGGGTGGACTAGGGTCACCAGGAGGTACTGGTGTGGCAGCATTTGAAGGAGCAATTAAGAGAAGGTGTGATAAAAATGTAAATCAACCTCTCTATGCCCCTTCTGAACAGTGTCCAGAGGCAGCACGGAGAGAGGCAGCAGGAGAAGGGAGATAACACCATTGTATCCAGGGCTTGGCCAGCTGCTCCTCAGTGGCAGTGATCCCCTGCACCACTGAATGTCTTCTGGCACATCTGTCTGCAGAGGGAACTGGCCACTGCTGATATCTGGAACTTGGAGTGAGCAGCAGGTGGTGGATTCTGACTGGCAGCACAGTCTGAAAACTCTGCTGCATTTTAAATAGGCTGTAAAGGCTTAACTTTCCTGACCCAGTGCATGTCTGCCTGCATTTACAGTTCTTTTCTTTCCACTTCCATGTATGTGGGTATACACATGCCTCAGTCTGGGAGGACAGATGTAAGGACTGTGCATTATATGTTTGTATAGTTCTACATTGGTAGCACTCGAGAAGTTACCATACACACACACACACGCACACACACACAGAGGTGTCTCTGCTGTGTACCTGTGCACACACACTCACATGCAACCTCCCCACCTGCTGCTTCCTCTGGGCCATGGCCATGATTTCAGAGAAGCTGTCATCCTGGCACTAATTATTTTGTCTCAGAAAGCTTCCGCTCCTTTGAACATGCCTTGGAGGCATCTCACTTTCCTGCATGTGTGGCTGTGTTCATACCCCATGGTGGAGAGAAGGGACCTGCCCATCCTGCTCACCAGGTGTGACACCAAAACCTGCCCCACACCAGTGGGGCGAGTGTTATCCTTACTGGGGATAACAGGGATACTGTACTGGAGACCTTCTCAGGTGGTGTAAGTGGTGGGTGGAAGGCAGTGAGGGTGCTGGAGGTGGCAGCATGGTGTCATGGAGCTGGGTAGCACTGTCCCTGTCTGCAGTCACGCCGATGGTGGCTGCAGGGGCACGGGCAGGTGGTGTTGGCAGGATCTTCAGCAGTGACATCTTGCTGCAGTGCTCAGCCAGAATGTACTGCTGTGCTGTTCCTACCTTTCAGTTAACTCCTATAATGCCTTCCGGACTAACAAACTTGACACAAACAGCCCATGCACTAGGGACGGTGCTGTTTGTCCCCTGATGTCCCCACCTGAGACAACTGTCAGCTCCTCCAGCCTGGCAACACAGACACCACCACAAATCCCTGGCTGTAATTATATTCTCTGGGCTCCTTTTCCTTGCTGATACAGCTGTCTCTTCCCCTTTCTCCCTTAATAAGGTTGCTTGCCTCCTTGGCAAGGACACTATCATCCGTATGTTGGTGCCACATCCTGTGCCTCCTGGTTCCTCACTCCAATTTTAAGATAAATTATCTTGCCTTTGCTGGGCTGTCATCAGTGTTGCTGTGAAGAACCTGTTAGCAGGCGCCACGAGGCTGCAGTGGGGCAGCATAACCCAGAAAGACATGTTTATCTTTATTATCTCACTCCCATCTCTTCATTAACTTTCAGATATCTTCATGTTCCAAGGGTAGCTGTTGTCACATCTGGTGAGCTATGGTATTAATCTTCCTGTGTGCCTCTGCCTGGGATCCCTCTGCCCGCTGTGAAGAACCTGTTAGCAGGCGCCACGAGGCTGCAGTGGGGCAGCATAACCCAGAAAGACATGTTTATCTTTATTATCTCACTCCCATCTCTTCATTAACTTTCAGATATCTTCATGTTCCAAGGGTAGCTGTTGTCACATCTGGTGAGCTATGGTATTAATCTTCCTGTGTGCCTCTGCCTGGGATCCCTCTGCCCTGTGGCTTCCTCTTTCCTGGCATCCTGTAATCAGGTCAATATTGCAATTCTGCATAAACAAACAAGTAATGTTTCTTATGAAACCTCATGAATTTATGAAGATGGAAATTCTTCCCTTCTATGTGCAGGGTTATTCCTCAACCTGTTATTCCATGTTTCTGATGTATAGCAGGAAGGGTCAGAGCAGTTGTACATCATTTAATCTCTTCTCCCATTACATTAACATTCACTTTTTACCAAGGAATGTCCAGCTCACTTTTGATGGCCGAGGCACAATGACAGCCTGGCAGTGCCATCTGCACCAGCAGGGACATGCCAAAGGGAAGGAGGGAGTGATATGTGCTTCAGCTTTCCTCTGCAGCAGTGGGAGCAATGGAAGCCATGTGGGGATGGTCCTGAGCCCATGCCCTGCCCAGGCTACATGTCCCACCAGCTGAGCCCTGTGGAAGAACCACATTGCTCCCACTAGCTCCTTTTTTTCCCACTGGCTCCTCTGCTCAACATTCTCTAACCTGATGGCTATTCAAAGGACACGTCTTAGCTCCAGGTCTCCCAGCCCTTCTCCCCATTGCCCACCTCTTACAGCTGCAGTCCAGAGCTGAAAGGAAGTCAAGCCATTCCCAGAGCCAAGCTGCTGTTCCAGGACATGCAGCTTTTCCTGAGAGCTACGGTCGAGCCTTCCTGCTTCCCCTGCCATAAATCCACATCTGCTTCCAATGCCATCAACATGTGCCATGTAGGATAACCAGAGACAAACCTGGAGCTGTGCAATTGGAAGACTTAGTTTGGGAGGTTTTGTTTGTTTTTACAAGCATACTTATCTCTTTTTTCTCCCATCAGACAATGCAGTGTTTTTCCTGCTCTTATCCGTGCCCTGAGCAGGATGAGTCAGTGCTTCTGACACGGCTGTGCTGGTATCTGCATCGCAGCCCTGACAGCTCCCGCAGGTGCATTCCTGGGCTCCGTGTCCTCAGTGAACACAGAGCCAACAGGCTCCACTGGGCAGGTTTTTATTTCTCCATACCTTTAAGCCACCAAACTGAGTCACAACTCCCATCTCTGCCCTTTCCAACATGATTACTGTATGTTTTTAAAGCAAGGATTAATGGCAGCAGTTTATCAACAGCCTCCTGATTTTGAACAGGGCTTTAATCCTGAGAGAGCACAGGAGTGAGGGTGGGGAACAGCAAATTCCAGCAGGCAGGGATTACATCTAGTCGTGTTGGACTAGAAAACACGAATTCAGTGCAAGAGAAGTTACAACTCTCTTATCCTTTGTGTGTTTAATCACACGAACTCCCTCTGGACTGGGGAGACCTGGAATTTATTGTACATTTCTTTTTACACGATACCATCTCTTTAGTGGACAAACACAGTGTCTGCCAGGTAACATGACTTCCAGGTAAACCATGGAGCTCTCCAACATCATACTCCCAGGGTGAGGTTTAAAGCTTGATGCATTTCTGTTTTGGGTCCAGAACTTCCCTTCCTGAAGCCTGTGCAGTGGCAGGAGCCCCATGGGTCATGCCACCCCATGGCAGGGTGGACATCACCTCCAAGCAGGTCATGACACTCTGCAGGGCTCCCCCGTTCTTCTCTTATCCAGGGTCTTTCTGGCAGCTGGGGATCAGTGAGGGGAGCTGGGGTGTCTTTCCAGGGCTCCTGGGCTGTACTGACAGAGGTGACCTCACCTCAAAGGAGGCCACAGAGTGCTGGCTGGGACCCTTACCCGCTGAGGTCCAGCACAGTGTTTTATTCATGCCATTACACAACCCTGAGCTGCCCTCAAGTGCCATGCACAGCCAAACACTGCTTGGGCAGAAAGGGCTGTCACAGCCACGAAACATCATCTCCTATCTTCCCCATGCTGCCCGTCCTCTCCTTCCCTCCCCAGCACTCCATCCCTGTGTGCTTCCCTGCTACACATGTCCCTGGTTTTGTGGCTGAATGATCTTGTCTGCGAGGAGCCTGGGCTAACTGTGTGTAATCAGCATCTTGCTGCGCTGGCTGTAGTGTGTGGAATAATTGCCACAGCCCAGGAGAGAAAATAATCTCATAAATAAACTAAAGAGTGAGGCCACAGCCTCTGTCAGTGGTGCAGGAACAGGGGCTCTGCGGGACAGCAGCTCCTCCCTGAGCAGGGCACAATCACAGGGTGAAGCATCTTCCTTCCCCAGATGTAATAGAGCTCCATGAGTCTGGTAGGACAGGAAAATATCCCCAGTGATCTTCAACTGGGCTGTGCAGGTCCCCAGAGCTCACTTGGCTTTGAGGTTTGCTCTGAGACAGAGACAGTAATTAAAGGTTCTGTTCTGACATACCTCGGTGTTATAGGAAGGTTGCAAAGGGAAGGAAGGAGAGAAGGAGCTGTGAGATCAGCCCCTTTGCTTCCCATGGTGTAAAAAAAAAGAGTTCTTAAACTCACACTCATTTGTTCAGGTAGAAAAGTCACTCTTTTTATTGGTCACCTTTAGTTTTGAAAGCTGCATTTGGTGTGCACAGATGTTCTTAGCTCCAGCAACAATCACTCCTCCCACTCTTCTCCCTGTGTCCCCACAAAAAGAACTGTCCCACACTGTTCCCGTGGGGTGCTAGGGAGGATGCAGATTTTGTTCTAAAAATGAGCCACTTTGTGTATGATACTGCAAGTTCTAGTGAGGCACCTCCAGGCCTTGAGCACCACAGAAGGTGGCCAGAGCCAGCAAGTGGGTGTGGGTGCTGCCACCCCATGGAATTGAGGATGGGATTCTCTAGGCAGGAACACCCCCAGAGCCAGTCCTGCTCCAGAGGTGCTCACCCCCAAGGCATAAACATTCCAACTTCCCAGTGGGGAGTGTGTGTTCCCCATGGGGAGAAGATGCATTCTGAGCAACCTGCTCCAGTGGGAGCTGTCCCTGCCCATGGTAGGGGTGGAATGGATGATCTTTAAGGTCCTTCTGACCCAAACTCTTCCATGATTCTATAATTTTGGTTTGACATTCCCCGGGGCCAGGACAAAATCCTCTGGCTGTTCCCAGGCTGAGTAAATCCTGCACACTCAGAACATCTCTTCATGCTCCCATCCCCTCTCCAAGTTTGCTGATGGAGGTGAGGAAGACACAGTGAAGGAAATGTGCAAAAAAATGGAATGATGATGTGTGAAACTTTTTTCTTCTTAATTAAAAGCATGACATGAAAATGTGAAATGTCAAAAGGATCAACTTCAAAGCTGCTTGAAATGAAACTCACACTTTGATTCCAATATTGCTTTATGGAGAGAGAAATAAGAAAAAGAGCTCTCTGTGTAAATATTAGAATTACAAATCACAACTTTCATGATTGAAATCATACTTGTAATAGTAAAAAATTTCATATGACTTCAGAACTGGCAGGAGGGTAGAAAAGAAGGATTTTCTTGTTGCATCATGATATTAGCAAGTGGCGCACAGAGATTCTTGTCCTCCCACCTTCCCTTTGGACACTGCTTCAGCTGATGAACCTCTGCCTGTTACACCACTCCTGCACCACATCCTGGGACACACAAATCCTCTGTTCTCAGCCCTCCTGCACCATGTCCTGGGCAACACAGACCCTCTGTGCTGAGCCCTCCTGCACGAGGGATGTACTGGTGCACACACAAACCCACTGACATCCTACCTCCTTCACCCTGCAGTTCAGAATTCCCCTCTGTTGCCAGGCACATGCACTTGCCATGCCTTGGTTTTCCTCTTGATTCCTGAATTCTGAGCCTCCAAAGCCTTGTGGGTTTTCTATTTATTTCAAGGTTCCCACAGACCATAACAGAGTGGTGAGACTGCTGTGCTGTGACCATGTTCAGTTAAAAGGCAGTTCTGTGTCTGTAGCCTCCCCTGTCCATGCTGGATGATGATTTTCCAGGTGTCAGTGAGCACTTCTGGCCCTGTGTGTGCATCTGTGGCCCAGAGCCGTGGCAGCCACGTGCAGCCCTGGGCCGAGGCATGGGCTGGTTATTTCTGCAGTCACCTCGTGGGCATGTTTCTGCTGGAGGTGCTCTGCTGAATGTGCTCTGAGCTTCTAAGGAGAAGAAAAAAAAAGCCAATTATTTTTGAAGCAGCTCCAGCCATGGATTTGTCTCTGAGAGGCTGAAGCAGAGGAATCTGCTGAGCACATTCCAGAGGAGAATTCCCCAACCCTCACACGCAGCTGACAGCAGCATCAGCACCTGCCTGCAGCTCAGCCAGAGCCACAGGAGGCTTCAGCCCTTTGACTGAGGGGATTCTCTCGGAAAGCTGTGAATTAATTGAGGCACATCATGACTGCAGAGCAGGGCACATGCCCACACTTATCTTTCAAGCTCGTGACTGTGCCGCCGAGCCCTCTGTGCCCGCGGCTGAGCAGCAGTACAGCAAAGAGTGAGACATCCCCTGGGCTCAAGGAAACATCTCCCTCCACTGCTGTGTGTGCTCCCAGAAAATGAACTCATGGGCTAATTTTCAAGCCAAATGACCAGACCTCTGATTCTTCTGCAGCTTCTGAACAGAACAAAAAGGAATGTTACCTGTGTTAAAAAAAAATACTGAAATATTCACATCTGACTTCCTTTTGCAGCTCTCCACATTGGTTGCTGGTCCATGTTTTGTGCAGATGAGATCCCAGCTCTGTTCACAGGCTCTTCAGGTATTTGGAATGCTCATATCTGATGGATGCAGCACATCCTTCTCATGTCTGTGGCCTCTCATGCTACTGCATCCAGAGAAAAACTAATTGCTGCCAGATTGGTAACAGAAAATGTGGAGATAGATTGAAAATTGGAATTTCTTAGTCAGCTGAGCACAGTTATTTCAGAATGGATTATTTTCATTCTTCCTGTTCATTCTGAATTCCTTGGAAGGTGTCACCGTGGAGGGTTATGAACGAGCTCTGTGGTCACCTCACCCAGGGGAAGATAGATGGTGTCACATGGATTCAGAATTCATCACTTTCAGCCAGTCTAATCAGACATTTTACAATGGCTCAGGATGAAAAATTAAAAATCACTCAGAGCATTGAATAAAACTCTCTCTATTATTTACTTAGTGGAAAGAATTCATTAGTGTGGCTGAGGGCAGAGGGTGAATATTGGCCCCTGTCTGTGGCTGGAGCAGGAAGGAGCCCCTCAAGCTCGAGGATGTCGCTGTGTGGGAGCACACACAAACAACAGCTTTTCATTTCACTGCTCCTTGGCCACTGCCTTGAAGACAAATCCTCTTTTCTCACTCCTGGTTGTTACTAAAAGCTGTGTGTTTGGCACTGCAGGGCATTGGGAGGTTGGTTTGCCTTCAGAGGTTGGTCAAGCATGGCTGGACCAGGCTCTGTGCAGGGACTGTGTCTTCACCAGTACAGCCTTGCTGGTGGGGAGCAGCCCAGCATGGAGCTGAGTCCAGCAGCTCCCCATCCTCTGTGCAGGGCTTTGCAGCATCAGGCTTCACCTAAACCCCAGCTCAGCTCTGGCAGGAGCATGTCCTGGTGTTACAGCCCTAACATGGAACAGGAGCCTTGTGGGACTCGTGTTCCTGTTTCTGATAGCTTGGCTGGAAAAAAAAGTGGTGGCTTTTTGCTGGCTGGGACAAGAACCACTGGACCTGATGTGGGATGTGGGTGAGCAACTGGAGACTGGCTTGGAAACAGGGTAACATCAGGCAATGGAGCAGGGGAGATGTTTGTCTCGGCTGTTTATTTTACTAGGCTTTGGTTTGGGCTCTTAATGCTCCTGCTGGGCTCCTAAATTCACAGGAACAAACCAGAAATGATTGGTTCAGCATGGTGCTCAGGGCCAAATGTTCTCTCCTGGCTATGACATCCAGGCATTTGTCAATCCATCCCTCCCTCCATCCATCCCTCCCTCCATCCATCCATCCATCCATGCATCCCTTCAGGCTGGATTGGGTCTCATTTCTCCACTAACACTTGCCTTTGCCATCCAGTTTCAATGCATCCAAGCTCTGCTGTCCCTGCCCTATTCCCAGGGAAGCCCTTTCCCCAGATGTTCCTGTAGTGAGTCCTTCTCTTGGCAAGGGATCTGCACCATCTGCTCCAGTGTGGCAGCTAAGGGGGAGTTTTCCAATGGGGAACCAAACTTCTCTGGAGAGTGAACTCAAGGCAAGGACACCTTTGGTTCTCTGTTGAA
>NW_008650003.1:98205-105698 GCF_000695815.1 Acanthisitta chloris | reverse complement strand
CAATTGCTTTTACACCTCTCCCACCCCCTTGGGATCAGGCAATTCCCCAGGATCCAGGTGTATTTTTTGGTACCTTAGAGACTCCACAGTGTAGGTACAAAGGCAAGTGCTGCACTTAGTGAGCTCCAGCAAGTGTTACTCTCAGGTGTTCACAGCTGAGTAATTTTTTCTGTTGAAGATACAATAGAAACTACAAGATAAATGCACATGTGATCAAACGATCTGCCTGTAGGCAGGGAGGGAGGAGCTGATGCACAGGTATTCCCATGTGCCTTAATGAGCTCCCTCCAAACGCAGAGCAAGTGGTTATTCCTGGAGCCAGACCCTGCAAAGTGCAGGATATGGGTTTGGATAAGATAGATTTAAAGAGACAGCATCATTTTTATTGACAACAGTGAGTCTAACCTCATCATGCACAAAGCTTTTCCTTTACCTGCCTCTCTTCGCTGCTCCCCTGCACTAGTGGCAGTGAACCCTTCAGCATGGGTGTCTTCCCCCAGAGCTGTGCCTCTCTGCTCCTGCCATCTCCCATCAGCTGGCATCCTTATGTCTCCCCCACATCCCACAGGATCCCTTTGGGAAGTCCCTGATGTCACCCCTTAGCCTCCCTGAGCCCTTTGAGAGATATTGATGAGATACTTGGGCTGTTGCAGTGCCCCAGGCAGCACTCATCACTGCCTGAGATAACATCCAAGTATCAGCTCAGCTTTGCTGTAATGGGAGAAGCTTAAAGACCAGCTGGAGACTTTTCTTTTGAAAAATATAGAAGGAAATAGACCTGGCTGTTGATCCTAGAAATATCCAGGGACTACTTTGGTTGTTACATACTTGTAAATGGCTTTTGGCCACTGCAGCTCATGCCTGTTGTTTATGGACGCCTCTGTGGTGGAATGGCCATTCCTAACTCCTGCACACCCTACAGGCACCTGACAGGAGAGTGTAGCCATGTGGGTGGTGGTCTCTTATCCAGATACCGAGTGACGGGACAAGAGGAAATGGCCTCAAGTTGTGCTGGTGCTGCTACAGGCAGTGCTCCTCTCCCCACAGCCTCATTGCAGGGAGCTGCTCTGGAAACCTTGTCTGTGGTCTGCTCTGAACTCCTCCATGGACCCAGCCATGCTGGGCACTACTCCTCTGAGCAGCTGTCCCTGCCCAGCCACCTGTGTGAGCATCACCTGGTGCCCAGGGATCGCTGATTGAGGGGATAGAGGACGTGATGGCCCAGGAGAGGTGAAGACTTTTGCAGAGCAAGGTTCCTGGGGTAAATCAGCCATTTGATCATCCATGGAGAATAAAAGCTTGTTTTGTGGTTGCTGCCTGCTCTGCCAAGAGGAAAAAACAAATGAACAACAAATGAGCTCATTATTTTCTGCTGTGCTCTCACTGATGAACCAAGTTTGGCTTCAGAGGGGATAGACACAGTGCTTCTTCCAGGGGGGCTCTCCTCTCCTCATCTCCTGCTTTGGGTTTATTTGTACTGGCTCCCAAAGTATGGGTTACAATTATTGTTGCCTGAGGAGTGCAGCAAAGAGAGAGAACATGGCACAGTGAGAGTACAGGGAAAGGGGAAATGATCCGACTCCGGTTTGGCTGTGCCGATGTCTCCCTGAAGTGGGACAGGAGAATGTGAGCACATTCCTTTTCTCCCACTACAGCTGGATTTAGAAGGGCAGTAGGTCAGGTCTGAGTGAAGAAAAGCTCCCCGAGTGGAGTGGGATTAAAGAGGGCTGAATATAAGTGATACTTCAAGAAGGATTTTCTGGACCCCTAAGCTCTCATTAAGTAGTATATAAACAGAAGTACAGGTTCATTAGTTGATACCAAAGATATAAATACAAATAGGCATCAGAAAGTAAAAGTCAGTGTGTCCTGTTCCATTTACTTACACCTGTGTGCTCAGCACTGCCTCAGAGGTGTTAAACTTGAGCCCTATTAACATAAACAGAATGTTAACAGAGGCTTCAGTGGAGACACAATTTCACATTCTGATCACAACACAATTAGTTTGTGGATCTTTTTGTCCTGAATATGTGTAATTATTTGGTGTATATTTATATTTTTACTTCCCAAACCCATGGCTCTCAGCTCTGTGTTTAATTATGGATTTTGTGGAAGAGCAGTTCTGCTAATTAAACTCTGTTTTTATTTTGAACCCACTGTTAGACTATTTGCTCAGTGACCCTTAGTCCTTAGGATGGAGAAACAGTAAACAGTTGTTGCCAGTTATTATTTTTTAATGCCATTCACATTAGGTTTTTGTGCATCAGAAAACTATTTCAGATATGAGAACAGAGCTGTAGTTTATTAGCTACTAGAGATGTTCACCTTCAGCAGCATCACTGGTTGCAGACACTTGGTGTGTCAACCACGGTAGTGCAAATACGCAATGGGCAAAGCTGATGAATGTATGATCCATGACCCTCGGGTTTAGCTCAGACTGTACTGTATAACTGTTATATATAACCCTCGCTGGGCTGGGGCAGGATGCTCCACATGGGAATGGATGTGTGTTGCTGTCACAGTCACACCACAGCTGGCACAGTGCCCATGAACATCCCTGAGCTGCTCAGCCCTCAGGGACTCTGCTCAGACCCAGTGAGTTTCCCTTGCTGTTCAGCACACAGAGCATTGCCTGGAGGATATTGCACCCATAAAATGCTGTTGTCAAACACCTGAGTGAAGTTTCCTGAAACAAGCAGCTAATTTATTCTTTTCAGACAAATTTATTTTACTTCCTTTATGTATCATGAATTGCAAAAGGAAATGAGGTTTAAACTGTTTATTTTATTGCAAGTTAGCACTGCAATAATGGCAACTGTAAATGTCAGGAGGGATGGCTGGGGCTGAGGAGGAACCTCACAGACTTAAACTCTTTCTTAACCGCAGCCTGACAGGGCCAGATGGTGGCACAGACACCACTAACTGCTGTGCAGTCCCAGCCATGCTGCACACCTGGCATAGCAGAGCCAGGTGGCTCAGGGGTTTGGACAGCCCTGTGCACGGTGCTTTCTCCGTAGGCTAAGCATCCTGCAGGCTTTCATCCTGCCCTTGGCTGCTTCACCTGCTCCTGCAGGTGAGATTTCCTGAGTTTGACCCCAGTCTTGCAGTGTCCCACCAGCCCCCACACCTGATGGGTGCAAATAGCCATATAGAGATGGACACACACACAGACCAGCCCACCCATCACAAACCACCCGCCAGCTGGTCCTCATGAAGCCTGGAGGGTCTGGTTGCCTCAGCAAAGGATCAAGGGGATGAAACACAGCTTTTACCCAGGATCCACCACTGCACACCCTGTGTTTCACTGCTGCAGGGGTTTGTGACCAGCTCTTGATCCCATACCAGTGGATGGCTTATCCTCTTCCAGATATAGGGGCAGACTCCCACCCAGGCATGGTCAGCACATGTCTCTGGGAGCTCTGTTCTCTTTTTTGAGCTGTTGAAAGAGAAGATGCTCTGATAACAGCAACAACAGAGCCCAGAACATGTCTCCTCTGGAAGGAAATCACAGAATCACAGAATCTCCTGAGCTGGAAGGACCCACAGGGATCATCAGTCCAACTCCTGTCCCTGCCCAGGACACCCCAACAATCCACCTGTGCCTGAGAGCATTGCCCAAACACTCCTTGAGCTCTGGCAGGGCTGGAGTCATGCTGACCTCAGGCCAGGTACCAGGTCTACCCTGGGACAGCACCTCTGGAGGCTGGAGGGCTCCTCCTGCTCAGACAGGGCCATCAGGGTTTTACCTGGTGCTGTTTTACCACCATGAACCTGCATTAATGTTCCAGCTGAACAGCTTTGCTTCCTCCAGCATAATGCCCAACACAAAGTATTTGTTCTTCAGTAACAGGACATGTTTTGGTTTAGCTGATGTTGCTAGGGAATAGATTTAAGGAGTATTGAAAGAGCTGCTTTATTCAATAGCAGTCACTACAGGAAGAGCTATAGTGAAATAATTACTGTAGTATGGTTATATGGTAATTATGTTGGTATAATTGATGAACCTTCCTAGTGCAGAAAAACTCATACTGCTAATCGCAAAAGGAAATTGGAGTTTTCCTGTCCTCAGAAAATGGTTTATTGCCCCGTCAAAATACACAGCCAATCAGTCAGAGGGAGGAAGTTGGGCCAGAGGGGGAGAGAGCTCCACAGCATAATTAATCTTGGTCTATCTAGAGCCCCATGTGAAGGGTAGAGTAAATTCTGGGATATAATTAAACTTCAGTTCAAAAGCTTAACCTAATTGCATTCCCTGCCCTGCTATGACCCTGTGCACATTGCACCATGTGGGGCTGATTTCCCTCCCATACCAACTCCAATGGTGTGGAAGAAACATCTGCTCCCACAGGGGTGTCTCATTTCTCAAATTCTCACCCCAGAATCCAGGGGCAAAGCAAGAGACACCTTTCAGCCCCATCCTGAAGGAATAACAGGTTTCAATTTGGCTGTCCATCCCATACCCCAAGGGTCACACCACAGAGATTTATCCACCTGATCACACCACAGTAAGGTTTTACAGAGGTTTGCTGTACAGGTAAGACAAGGACTGGAGGCAGTGAAACCTCATTGTCAGTGCTCTCAGGAGCACATCCCTCCCCTGACCTGTCAGGCAGGAACTGTCAGCCCAGGGTGCAGACTCAGGACAGACACTCTGCAGTGGCCATAGACAGACCAAACCTTGGGAGAATAAAGAGAAGAAATAAAAATCTCCCCCAAGAAGGAGAAATCTCAGGTCCTGGGGAATGAGGCATTTCTGTCTGGGTTTGAGTCTTTTGACAGCAACACCAGGAGCAGTTTGAGGTTTCAACCCAGCTCTCTAACAGGGTTTCATATGCACTAGAGATATGTCCATGACAAAGAGCATCCATAGGGGACAGAAAACCACTGCCACTACATCCTCATTTCACACCCTGCTCTGCTCACAGCCACAGTCTCTTGGCTGATGAATGGGGCCCAGGGTCTCCCCCCCACACACCCTCTGCCCCAGCACATCCCTGGGACAGCAGGACACAGTGGAATTGGGGCAGCAGCTGTCCCACACTGGTGAAAGACTACAATGGATGGATCTTGTCTGCAGTTCTGGTACATGATCCAACATTCCAATTGCATTACCTTGTGCTTTAAACTTGATTTATCTCAGGCATCCTTGAACATTACCTCCTGATGAATAAAAGTACAATTCTGCTAACACTGCATCAACTCAGACTCGTGGCAGCCAAGGGCATCATGGTCATCCGTCTTTTTCTTACCTTCCTGGTGTACATTTTTCACCCAAACCTTTCAGGTCTGTCACTCCTGTCTGTGGTACTTAAAAGACACCACCAAACGACTAGATGACCTTTAAAAGGTCCCTTCCAAAGCAAACTACTCTGTGTTTCATGATCAAACCAGATCAGATTCTGCTCATATTTGAGTACAATGTAAAACAAAAAAAAACTATGTTCAGGGCACAAGTGATACAACAGCCCTCGTGCCTTGTTTCTGGTGCTGCCCATGAGCTGAAGGAGCCAACTGCAGGGAACTGAAGGAGACAAATCCCTGTAATCTGATAGTGATTTTCCTTCATTAAAGTCCTACTCTGGGATGAGGATGGTGAGGGCAAAATGCTGCACTGAAAAACACATTTAATCTTTTGTAATCTCAGAAACACATGATTCATGTGTGAAACATGCACTCCCCATGCTTTCAAAGGCCTAAAACCAATAGAAAACTCAGGAACATCCTTTGCAGCAATTCCAATTTTCTGTGGGTTTAATAATGCAAATTCCCTGAGGTTTGCAGTGTCACTTACTCATATGCAGAGTCATGGAATTATTTAGGGTGGAAAAGCCCTCTAAGACCACAGAGTCCAATCTTTCCCCAGCACTGCCAAGACCACCACTAACCATGTCCCCAAGTGCCACATCAGTGGCTGTTAAATCCCTCCAGGATGTGACTCCAGCCCTGCCCTGGGCAGCCATGCCAGGTCTGGACAACACTTTAGGGGAAGGAATTTTTCCCTAAATCCAACCTGAACCTCCTTGGCACAACTCGAGGCTGTATCCTCTCATCCTGTCACTCGCAGAGCCTTATGCCTCTTTTTTTTTGCCTCTTATGGCAGGCCCCTGGGGAGGTGTTCCTGAGCAGCCACAGCTGCTGCCCTGAGATCAGTCCTTGCTCAGCCAGGCACGAGAAGGTGTGGGAGGTGCATCACTGGTGGGGGAAAGAGGAGAATTTGCATTTCCAAAGCAACTTTTCAGAATTAGTTTAAATATTGATGCAGTTTCCTAGAAAGTTCTGAAATTAAATCTATTTGTCACAGCAGAAGGAGCACAAAAGCAGGAGAAAGGTCAGTGCCATTGCACTGCAGAGACAACCTCTCCTCGCTCCACCCTGAGCCCCAGCACACACAGGTGCTGGGCCTGCCACTCTGAGGGAAATTCGTCAGCAAACACAGGAGGACAAACACTTTTTGTGCAATCCATAGCATAGTGTACATCTTGCACATACCTGAATTATTACCACCATTTGAAACACAGTTAAACTCATTTATTGAGGAGTTGTAGAAGCACAACACAGAGCTGCTCAGGTATCATGCTGGAGAGATTTTGATAGAAGGCAGTGACTAAAGGAGAATGAATTGTCTTTGCTGCTCACAGGAATGGACACAGAATGGTATTTACTTAACAACTGCAACCAAAACCTCCAGGGTTTGAGCCTAACTCCTTTCACATGTCACTGGGGAACGTGGCCAGGGTTTCTCCCTGTTCAGTTCTGTGAGGTGAGAACGAATAATTATTTAATCAAATAAATAGGGAAGATTTTGGCCTCATTTCAGCATTGATTTCAGCCTCATTTCAGCATCTTTCCCCTTTTTTTCTCTTTTTTATTTTTTTGGTGTGAATAGGGCTGGAAATTTGATGAGGGGAAATGGGCACACTTCCTTCCTCTTCCCAAAACTGCAAGGGGAAATGGAAAACAGCCAGAACATTCCAAGTGAAGAAATGTACTTTTGATTGCAAGTTTTTCTGTAAAATCTGTGTCCTGAGAAAAATGAAATCTGTTTCCTAAGAATTTTCACCAGAATTTCATTATAATTTAAGTGTTAGATTCAACTGGAGTCTTTACATCTATCTGATCTCTCTTAAGTTTTCCCTTGATTTAGGCAAAAGTTTTCTGTCCCTATGAAACCATCTATGGGTCAAATGAATTCCTACAGATCTGCTATGTGGAGTTCCCCTAAAAGGGCTTCAAGAGAGCTGAGAGGGACTTGAGACAAGAGAGAATTTCATTATAATTTAAGTGTTAGATTCAACTGGAGTCTTTACATCTATCTGATCTCTCTTAAGTTTTCCCTTGATTTAGGCAAAAGTTTTCTGTCCCTATGAAACCATCTATGGGTCAAATGAATTCCTACAGATCTGCTATGTGGAGTTCCCCTAAAAGGGCTTCAAGAGAGCTGAGAGGGACTTGAGACAAGAGCCGGGAAGGGAAGGGAAGGGAAGGGAAGGGAA
>NW_008650003.1:93059-98043 GCF_000695815.1 Acanthisitta chloris | reverse complement strand
AAGGGAGCCAGAGGCTTTCTACTGTCTGCCCCTGCCTGATCCTGCCTGTCCATGCCTGTTCCTGGGTTTCCCTACTTGTCCCTGAATGTCCCTGCCTGTCCCTGCCTGCCCCTCCAGCTCAATCCTGGGGGCTGGGGGATCTGGGCCCTTGTTGAGTTGGACTTTCCTGATATCTGCAGGGCAGACAGGATTGCTCCCAGAGGACTGCAGTGCCATCTCCGCCCCCTCCCTCCCCTTCCAGCAGCTCCTCACTCCTGTCAGCATGAGCTCGCTCCCTCCTAAATCATTCTCAGATTTTGTATTAATTTTTTAATCATCTGCATATGAATGATTAATAAATGCTTAACATCTCATGAAATATTCACTGTGTTTCCCTATGGTCTGTGCTCCTTCTCCTTGTTAACGCTCGTGAGGATGAGGAATGTCTACTTGGCTGCTGAGGGCAGAGGCAGCTCAGTTCTGCCTTCCCAATTCCTTCTTCCCAGGCAGCCTGGCATGGAAAACCAGATGAGGAGTCCTGGGTAATTCTGTGAGCACTGATGCACAGAAATATCCACACTGGAGTAACCCAGCTGGACAAGGAATCATCCTGGGCAATTGGGAAGTGTAGATTTCCTGGGAGTGAGTGATGTGAGGATGCACAGGAGCTGTATGGACCTGTTCATGGGAATAGTCATCCCTGAAATGATCATGCTGCTTAGCTTTTCCAATGGTTTTGCATAGAAATAGAATTATAGACTCACAGAGTGGTTTGGGTTGAAAAGGACTTAGGAACCATCTTGATCCACCCCCTGCCATGGGCAGGGACACCTTACACTAGCCCAGGGTGGTCCAAGCCCCATCCAACCTGGCCTGGAGCACTCTCAGGGATGGGGCAGGACAGCTGCTCTGGGCTCTGGGTCTCTCAGTGGCTCAGGCTCAGTCCTTTCCCCTGCCTGAGCACCTGCCAGGGGGACACAGCCTGCACACCACACTAACCAGTCATTTAGTACAGATGGATCTGACAACATTACCTGTAAGACCTGTTTACCAAGTATAACACAGCTATGATTTCTTCCAGTTTTTACCTAGAGACTGGTGCTACTTCAAGGTTTTATTTATTTAATGTTTTTTTTCTTTTAAGCTGAAGGAATTGGCTGGGAAGCACAAGAGGCAATGTTATATATATTAATAAATAAATCCAAAGCATTATAGGATAAGAGCTTGAAGAACCTCCTATCCAATATCCCTGGCTTTTTGAGTAAAAAACAAATACTCCTCAGAAGAAAAAAACCTAGAAATAAGCGGTAGATTTATTATGGATAAATGACATTCCCTCAGCCATAGGCTGCTTCTGGGTTCAAACACTTCCCTGGGCTCAGCCCTGCCCTTCTGTCTGTCAATACAGGCAGCCAGTTCAATTATTATTTATCAGGGCTGCAGGGGTGACAAATGGCTTTGCTTACTGCTGGAGTTCTTATCTTTGGCAACTCAGAGTATCAATTACTACTGTTAGAAAGAAATAATTGCCCTGAGTGACAAACCAGCGCACAATCAAACTGCACATAATTGCACCCAGTGCATTGCATTATGTCACATTATGTCAGAAACGAATCTGAATCATAAACTGAGAGGCAAAGGCACTTTGTGCTCTGACACAGGAATGAAGGGTGTGCCAAACCCAGGACTGAAAGTCATTGGGCGCAGGGAAATGTAATGACACTCCAGTTCCCCCAGCAGCACTGATCCAGCCTTGCCAGCATCCCGGAGCCCTGTACGGCCCAGGGTGTGGGGTCACCTTGCCCAGCCCAAGGGTTCACTCTGACATTACAGAATGATTCGCTCCAAAGTTACAGAATAATCCCTGAGCTCTGAGCTGTAGAGCGGAGCTTAGTCCTGCTATGCCCTGAGTGTGCACCACTGCTGGCTTTGTGCCCTCCGTGGCATCCCAGAGTGGTTTGGGTTGGAAGGACCTTCCTGGGCAGGGACACCTTCCACTAGCTCAGGTTGCTCCATGCCCCATCCAACCTGGCCTGGAACACTCCCAGAGATGGCAGAGATGGAGCAGCCACAGCTGCTCACACACAACCTGTGCCAGTGCCTCAGCATTCTCACAGGGAAGAATTTCTTCCCAATATCCCATCCATCCCTGCGCTCTGGCAGTAGGAAGCCATTCCCTGTGTCCTGTCCCTTCATGCCTTGTCCCAAGTCGCTCTGCAGCCCTCTTGGAGCCACTTTAGGCACTGGAAGACTGCAATAAAGTCACCCCAGAGCCTTTCTTCTCCAGGCCGAGTAATCCCAGCTCTCTCAGCCTTTTCTCACAGCAGACCTGTTCCATCCCTCTATGCTCAATGTGCCCTTGGGCCCCATGAACCCCCAGCACAGAGCCTCAGCCACAGCTTTGGGGTAGTAGGGAGTGCTGATCCTCCTGGAAGGCTATGGAGATGCATTTCAAACCAGCAGAAGGTGGATCCTCTCCTTCTCTGGAGGCTTGTGGTACACCAGCACCTTATGGAGTCCTGGCAGGCAGAGCCATTCCTGGGAGCCAGGGCCATGTCCTCAGAGCACCTGCAGGAGGCTCTGCCCACTGCGAGCTCTGTGTGGCTGTTCAAAGCATCTCAAGAGTTCCTGCTTTTAGACATGCTTCCACAAATTGTAAAACATTTAAACTAAAAGCACTAAGGCAGGAGAAGAGAATCCCTGGCTGGATTCCTGGCAGCGTGGCTGCTGTGCTGCAGCAGTGAAGGTCCCTCTGGCCTCGTGGCCCTGGGGGTGTCCTGAGGGGTTGATTTTTCAGAAAGGAAATATAGGAACGGACAAATGGAAAGAAGCATCCCAGGAAAAGAATTCCTGTGTCTGCACCCAACAGCTCTGTGCTGGTGCATCACTTCCCTCCAGAGCTGCCCCCACTGCCCTCCTCTCCCCGAGCTCCCTCATTTAGTTTCCTGGACCCTCACAGCCCCTCAGCACACACGTGTGAACCAAGAACCTCTTTGCTGGTGGTCAACCTCCATGGGCCCCATTCCACATCTGACCTGATACATTTCTATGGCTGCTGCTGAGCCTTCAACTGGTCTTTCCACAGCAGTTACTCAAAGATCTTTTTCCAGCCAGGAAATGAACCCACTAGAAGCTTTCATCATCCGGCTTTGTACCCTGTGTTTGCTCCCTGGACCTCCCGCATCAGGTAATGTCACCTGCTTGCATTGCACAGAGCTTTCTGTTGCTGGTCCCTCACTTCCCACAGCTCTCTGGCTCTCCACACTGCTCTCCCCACTGCCCCTGGATCCTGGTTTTCCCAGCAGATGAAGTGCCTCATCCATGTGGCTTATGAATGTATTCATCGGTGCCAGGCCTAGCTGGGATCAGAGCAGAGGATCTGTGCCAAGTACTGCCCTGCACTGCCTCCTCAGCACCCCCAGCCCTGCTCCTGCCTCCTCACCACAGACTTCCCTCAGGAGTGCTTCTGATTTCCATTCCATGTCAGTTCCTGACAGGGAGAAGCCAGCACCACATTCCCCCCAGCCCACCTAGTCCCTAGCTTGGGGTTTTCTGATTGCCTACGTGCATGACACCAAAAATAGCCCTGACGAGCTCATTTAATTTTAGGCCTTGAGTGTCTGTATGAATATTTATGATGCTGCACATCAGAGAGGCTGCAGAGCTCCAGGGGCTGGGAGCAGGCACCCCCCAAGGAACACAGCAGCTCTTCCCTTTTGTGTCCTATTTCGAGCCAGTTTCACACATCCTGCGCTCCCGATGTGAAGTCTCGCACTGAATGTCTCAACTGCTTAAAGCACTTTGTGATGTTCTCCGCTTGATGAGCACAGGCTGAGCTCCCATGTAAGGAGAAGGGAGTGTTTCCAAAGGAATTCCCTGTGAATTTGTGCAAGGAGAACATCCTTATTGAAGTGCCTTTCTGTTCACATCTGGCTTTCATTTCAAGGCCAGGTTGAATGTGGCTTGGAGCAACCTGGGCTGGTGGAAGGCAACCCTGCCCATGGCAGGGGGTGGGACTGGGTGATCTTAAGGTTGTTCCCAACCCAAACCATTCCAGAGTTCTATGATTCATCTCCCAAAAATGAAAATTTATATTCTCAGCTCTCACCTGCCAAACCTCAGAGCTTCATGCTCTGCTTCAGACAAGCAAACTCATTTCAATTCCTATATAACCCTCACTGTGCCCCAGGACTGGGGGCACCCAGGGTCTATTAACATGAGGGAGCTCTCCCTGTGAGCTCTGTTCCATGGAAAGGTCTGGAGGTGTGAGAAGATCCAGTCAGAGTCTGGACCAGCCATGCAGGCAGTCCAGCTCCCATCCTGCCATCTCCCTCCTTAAGGAACTGGAGTTATGTTTGAGGGCATTGCCCTCATGAATCATGAACTTTGGGGTGATGGTCAGCAGCTACACAATGAGTCTCTAACTGGAGGAGAGGTTTAATTGCAGCCCAAATGCCTGTGCAAAGTCTGTTTAAGATGTAGGAATAGCTGGACACGCACAGTAGAGAAAGATGCCTGAGATGTTTAGGAGCCAAATGTGGGAAGTCCTGCCTTGGGGGAAATATCTCCTAACTCTTCATGAAAGGGCATTTTAAGCCTTGGAGCATGAAGAAGTACCCATGGAGGCAGACCAGGCCTTCCTCAGAGACCATTGTGTTGCCAGGGCATGCCTGGCAACACCACTCAGCCTTCTCCAGCCTTCCCACATCCTTTGTTTCCCTGTTGAAGATACACTGGGCAGAGAGGAGCTGTGGAACTCCTATGTTATCTAACCAGCTTCATTCCCCCTGCTGCAGGTGCATCCAAGGTGGATCACCTATCAGAGGGAGGGTTTTAGCACCTGAGTGTAAGAAAAACTCTGGAATTCAAGTCTTTTCCTTGGGAAGGAAGAACGTATAAAATACAGAGAGAGAGGAGCTGCCATTCTGGTATCAGAAGTGAGGACTCACCTGTGACAGCAGGAGGAGGTCCTGAGCAGTCCTGGTGCCACTTTCCATACACCCCA
>NW_008650003.1:85119-93026 GCF_000695815.1 Acanthisitta chloris | reverse complement strand
ATGCTGCTCTTTCCTCTCCTCTCTCCTCCTCCAGCTCTGAAGCTGTGCCCAAAGGCAACCACAAAATTGAGCTGAGAAAGGACTGAAATGAGTCAACCTCAGATGCCAGCAGGAAGGCAGAGAAAAGGCTTCTCTGAGGGATACACCAGCCACTCTCCTTCATCCCTCCCTGAGCAGAGGAGGCCTGGAAAGGTGGCATCCCTCCTCCTCCTCTGTCTCCCTCCACTGCTTCTGCCTGCTCATCCCTTCAGTCTGTCACAACTGCACAGCATTTCTCTTATCATTCTCCCAGAGCCATTGGAGCATTTGAAGTGCCATTATTGCTGTTCTTACAAGTTGCAGGTTTCTGTACAATGAAGCCAATCAATACCAGCACTGCAATGGGTGATGACCCCTCTATAGCTTTAGGAATTTTACATCCTTCTCCCTTCTCTGCTTTTCATTATGCCTAATTACCTGATCTATAGCTCCAAACAGGAATCAATGGAGCTGTATTGCAACAAATTATTGTGAATTCTTTTTAAAAAAAGGTTCAGAAAGTGCTATTGAATATGACACTTCCAATTATACAGAGCAAATTAGCTTTCCACTGGAGCTGCAGAGCTGGGTTCCAGTTCACTATAAATCCCTCAGGTTTGCACTCTGCTAAGGAGACAAATTTTTATTTTCCATACACTTTAGGACTTCCCCCCCACACATTCCCAGAGAGGGTCTGCATGTTTAGGCACTGCATCCTGACACTGGTCTCCCTAGGACTTTTAACTTTGTTGAACTCCATGAGGTTGGCACAGACTCACCTCTCCAGCCTGCCCAGGTCCCTCTGGATGGCTCATCCCTTCCCTCCAGCTGTGACTGCCCCACACAACTTGGTGTCATCAGTGGACTTGCTTGATTGAACCTCAATCCCACTGTCCATGTCCCAGCAGAGATGCTGAACAGTACCGGCCTCAGTACCAACCCTTGAGGGACACCACTTGGCACTGGTCACCACATGGACAATGAACCACTGACCACAACATCTCCACAGGGAGATGTGCTCCACAGGAACTGCTGCGGTGTGTGGGTGCTCCCCTGGGTGCTGTGTGCATCACAGCATCTGTGCATTGCACTGGTAAAAGTTCTTTTCCAGTTTTCCTGAGGTACACAGGGGGGAATTCAGGAGCCGTAGCAAATTTCTGTGCCTGGAGGAGTGGGGTGATGCACTGGTGATGAGTCAATGTCTTCTGGACACTGACCTTCCCCCTCAAAAAATCTTCCTTGTTTGCTCAGGCCTTCTCCCCTCACTCATTGCTCCACACTTTGGAGCTTTAGTTAGGCGTCAATCTCACCTTGCTGAGAGACCACCACTAGGAGGAAGTAAGATTGAGTTCTTGATTGCAACCCACCAAAAATAAGCTAGTTTTCAATATTGCCTGCTGTGGGCTTTGTCTGTGTGACCCTGTGCTCTTGCACAGCTCCAAAGCCTTGAAAACTTGACTAAAGGATTTCACCCCTGCAGTGGCCCTGCCTTCAGTTCAGGGCTAGAGTTTTAATTAGCAAAATTCCACTATTTTGAATTTTCTATCAGGCTGTTTCTACCACCTTCCATGGTCTCTCTCCATTCGTCAGTTGTGCTTCAAAATCCGACAGTGCTGAAACTCAGCTGAAGAGAGAAATTGGGATTATGGACACCCTTTAATCACCCAGCTACTATAGCAAGGGGGACAGACAATATCAGCAAAGCAATCTCCAAAATAACTGTGCTTTTAGTGTTCCTATGGAAATTCCTGGAAGGGAAGTGTGATGCACAACCATACCACCTCATTTGGGATGCATGAGACACACCATGCATCTAATGGTGTGTCTCATGCTGCTAATGAGTTAGCAATTTGGAGGTTTGGGAAGTGCTGGCTATGCTCCATGCCCACAAGAATCAATGGAAACTGATGAGTGGAGGTTACAGAATTCAGTGTGAGAATTGCAGAGCTGTGCCTGGATGCAAGGGCAGAGCTGGGAGTGGAGGCTCAGTTTGTGATGTCTGGATCAGCTCGAGCTTTTCCTGAAGGTACAGGCAAAAGACACACCTGCTTTCCATTTCAGAGCTGGAGCTTCATAAATATTGTAATTTTCCAAGTGCTGCTAGTTAATGTTTGCATACCAGGGAAATGTGAGCGAACATTGCTGTGCATGGAGCTCTCTGAAAACCAGTGTGAGCACCTTTGATTGCTGCCCCACGGTGGGTTGAGGGGAGTTATCTACTATGTCCTGTCTGTTGTCAGCAGCACCCTGGGATTATTTGTATTTCCAAAAAACCAACCCCACCACTGAGCTGAGTACCTCTGAAGGCACAAAGTTTTGCTTTTGGCTATTAAAGAAGCAGAATAAAACAAACCACTTATGCTGAATAAATCATTGATTCTGAGTTAGATGCGAGTGCTCCTCGGTGCTGCTCCCGGGTGAGACAAGTGGGACATGTTGGTGTGACTCTACTGTTGAATTTGCAGCCTGGATCTGTCCCAAGGGCTTCCCAAAAATAACTGGGTTGAATAACTGGGTTGAAAAATGAAGATGGGCAGGGACCAAATCCACAGCACAGAGCACTGCAGACTCTGCCACTTGTCTCTGTGCTGCAGTGAGAGTGGAATCTCCAGCAGTGCTGTGAGGGCAGAATCACAGAATTACTGAGGTTGGAAAAGTCCTCCAAGCCCATCAAGTCCAACCTGTGACCCATCACCACCTTGTCAGCTAGACCAGAGCACTGAGTGTCACGTCCAGTCATTCCTTGAACACCTCCAAGGATGGTGACTCCACCACCTCCTTGGAAAGCACATTCCAATGCCTGACAGCCCTTCCCATGGAGAACTTCCTCCTGATGGCCAACCTGAACCTCCCATGGCACAGTCTGAGGCTGTTTCCTCTCATCCTGTCCCTTATTCCCTGGGAGCAGAGTCTGACCCCACCTGGCTGCACCTCCTGTCAGAGAGTTGTAGAGAGCAGAAGGTTCCCCAGAGCCTCCTCTTGTCCAAGCTAAACAGCCCCAAATGTGGGTGAACCTTTTCCCACCTGAGACTTTTGTCACCCTCTACCCTGTGCCCCTACCCAGGAGGGTGTCCAGCCCCCAGCACCTCTGCCCTGCAGCAGTGTATTGTGCTGTTTTGTGGCCAGAACAGTCAGAAGATCAGGGCAGGGGGCTGAAGTGCCCTCAGTGCCCTTGTTGGCAGTGTCAGGCAGTGCCTGCTATGAGCCAGTGCCTGAGACATAGTATCTGCATTGATTCCAGCCCTGGGGCAGCAAGTGCATACATAAACCTCAGGTCCTTGTGCCTGCAGGATTGATGTGCAGTTTCAGAGATGGGGATGTCTCTAGCAAGAGTGAGCAAAAAGCTGCTGGCAAAGAGGTATTAACTTCACTATGCTGCATTTTATGAGGCAACAAAGAGTGTCTTGGTTCTGTGCCTTGAAAGTAAATAGAACAATATTTCAGGCCTGCTTATTCAGTTGTCCAAATGCACATAACCGATTTTTGCAGATAGGGATTTATGTTCTCTTGTCAGCATCTAATAAAGTGGAGCAATTGAGTCTGCCATTTATTTCAGTGCTGTTGCCTTTAGTTCTATATCCTTGTGTACACTGCGTGGTGCCTGCCTTTGGTCCTGCTGAGCATCATGCTCCCTTCAGCAGATCCAAGAGCACACAGGCTGCTCCAGACCATATACATTCATGCAGCTGCTAATTTTGGAGGGATTTTGGAGAGGCGTTCAGTAAAGAGTATAGGAGTGGCTGAGGGAGCTGAGGCAACTCAGCCTGGAGAAAAGGAGGCCCAAGGCAGACCACCTTGCTCTCTACAACGACCTGAAAGGAATTTTGTGGGGTCCAGCAGTTGCTCACCACAACATATCTTCTTGCTTTAGAGGGGCCTACAGGAAGGCTGGAGAGGGGCTTTTTGCAAGGGTCTGGAATGCCAGGACAAGGAGGAATGGCTTCAACCTGCTGGAGGGCAGGGTTTTATTGGGAAGAAACTCTTCCCTGTGAGAGTGGCACAGGTTGCCCAGAGCAGCTGTGGCTGCTCCATCCCTGGGCGTGTTCCAGGCCAGGTTGGATGGGGCTTGGAGCAACTTGGGCTGGTGGAAGGTGTCCCTGCCCATGGGAGGGGGTGGAACGAGATGGTCTTGAAGCTTTTTCCCCACACAAACCAGTCTAGGACTGTATGGTTTAGGACTGTCATGTCCACAGCCCTGTTGCCTGCTCCGTGCAGCGCACGTTGGGGTCCATACAGCAGCAGATGAAAAATACTGAGTGTGCAGGGATCCTACCCCTGCAATCCACATCATCCTCTTCCTGTGCACCCTGTAGGAAGATGAAACTCGATTATCAGATAGAGATGGGATAACTGGCAGTGCTGCCATGCCCTGCACATACACACGTCACAGGGCGCAGTGGTGATCTTTCAGAGTCCTCCTGCTTTACTGTGCATCAGGAATGTGTGACAGGGCTTTAGTGACTATATCTGAGCACTCAGCAAACTGCTGACCATGTCCTCTCCTGCTCACCCCATGCACTGGTAAGAGCTGAACACGGCAGTGCCCATCACAATGGTGTGTGGGGTTTGCCCGTGGGATGAGACCAAGCCTGAGCAAGCTGGGAGCCAGCACAGCACTCTCATTACTTTCCAGCATAATTCAGGAAGAAAAGAGTTTTCTATGCTTCAGTGGCAGTTTTTAAAGATTTTTTTCATGTTTTATTCAGCTTGAATTTGTATTTCAGCTACAAGTTCCTAGTGAGGAAATACAAATCGATGAGCCGAGCACTGGCTCAACCCTGGAGCTGTCTGCAGAGAGAATCGCTGTGCAGCCACGGCACATGCCACGCCAGCGAGGGCTGATGGACCCCTGGGGGCTCTATCACCTCAGCTTGGGCTTCAGCTGCTTTGCTTTCATCCGATGTTGATGGCACTGAGCTGATTTCTGTGGGTCCACACCAAGGGCAATGCTGCCAGGGCCCTGAGCTATTGCCACTGGCATTGAAAGATGAGCTGGTGGGGAAGGGGCTGTGGCACTCATTAAAAGATGAGTTGGCAGGGAAGGGGCTGTTACACTCATTAGAAGATGAGTTGGTGAGGAAAGGGCTGCTATTTATTAAAAGTGAGGTGGTGAGGAAGAGGCTGCTGCACTCAGTTTTAGGAAGCACAGTTTGGGAATGGATTGTAGGCTTTGGACTGTTTTCCTGGAGCTCGGAAGGAGCTGAGGGGTGTTAGTTGACATGACAACTTCCCTGAAATGCTGCAATTTTGTCTATGACACATTTCCCAGAAAACGCACATTTTTCATGCTTCCAATATCCTCTCACCCAAATTTCCTGACAGAAATGTTTTGGACTTGCATCTTTAAGGTTGCAAAAAGAAAACAGTGTTGAAATATTGAACCTTTTCCCTGTGCACATGTTTATTTATGTGCTTGACACGCAGTAGCTTGACAAAAATCATGTTGCTCGTTCCCATTGAAATGCACGTCCCAAGTGTTTCTGCTTTGCATTAACACCTGGGAGAGGGGAAGACTGAAACATTGACTCTTTTGTTATTTATTTCATAGAGGATGGGTTTGAAACACAAATAAAAAGAATAAATGAACAAACCACTGTTTTTGAATCCAAGCTGCTATAAAGTCCAGGATTAAAATGCCCATAAAGTGACCTCTCTGCTTGTCCTTATGCACCAAGGAAGAGAAAAGAATGACAGGGCTCAGCATCAGTGTCTGCACATCCAATCCTATGAATGAACTCAGTATTTCCTACATTTTAACTGTTCCAGTGGAATGAAATCCTGAGCTCCATTTTCCCTGTCATGAATGTGCTATAAATGGAGTTGCTGCTGTAGGAGAACCCGGGGGTGGTGTTTGTACAAACACAGGGCGATTCTCCTGTGTGGAAAACAGCCCAGTCTAAACCCACTGTTGAAGCACTGTGTCCTCTGCAGCAGGAGCTTTCCCTGTGGGCTCCTGCAGCAAGGATGTGCAGGGCAGAGCCTCAGCTCACCTCAGCCAGGGACACACTGGGCCTTCTCGTTCTGCTCTCAAAACAGTGCAGGGAAACACAGGGCTCCAAAGAGCCAATAACAGGGTAAGGGACATTCACAGCGATAATTTTGGGGTATTAAATATACATTTTTATTTCCTGTTTTTAAATCACAGTTTATTTTTAACAATGGTAACAAGCACCATTATAAAGGTTATATTGATATTTATGAATCTGAGCATGAAAGAGAACATTGCATTGAAATGTGCCAACAGTAGGATTTTTCTGTGGAAAGCTATAAACATCTTGCAATATGTACCAATTTTAGCCTAGTTTCTCCAAGATGAAACAGCTTGGGCAGAGGAACTTGGGTGCATCCTTAGGTCAAGCAGTTCTGGTGAAGCAGACTGCAGAATGTGGCACTAGGAGGGTGAAACAAATCCAGTTTCTAGGGAGTCACAGTAGGAACCTTTGCCTGGGAGGAACTTTTCCTCCCAGTTGTCCTTTTTGCTCCAGAAGTTTTGTCCTTTTCCTCATGACTATTCCCAATATGTTCACTGCTGTCAGTCATATCCTCAGTTCATTCACTTTTTGCTGTGCTGAACAGCTCAGAAACTTTTCACTGCCCCTTGTGAAATACTCTGTCCATTCTCCTTGTCAACTTGTACCCAGGTACCCAGCTAACATCTGTTTCCATCTGATTTTACCCTGTGCAGGTTCATACATTATTCCAGATGAAGTTACTCCAGGGAATTGTGCAGCAGAATTACATGTCCTGGCTGCCAGTTTGGGTTGGAAGGACCTTAAAGGTCATCTCATCCCACCCCCTGCCATGGGCAGAGCCAACTTCCCCTACCCAGTTTGCTTCAAGCTCCATCCAACCTGGCCTGGAACACTCCTAGAGATGGACCAGCCACAGCTCCTCTTGAAAATCTGTGCCAGTGTCTCACCACCCTCACAGCCAACAATTCCTTCCCCAGGTCCCATCTGCCCCTGCCCTCTGGCAGTAGGAAGCCATTCCCTGTGTCTTTTCCCTCTAGGCCTTGTACCAAGTCCCTCTGCAGCTCTCTTGGACTCCCTTTAGGCATTGAAAAGTGCTCTAAGGTCTCCCTGGAACCTTCTCTTCATCCATTTGGAATTAAGCAATTAACTTTGAACTGTCCACAGGGTAATAAGGTTAATTTTCCCTCCTCTCCCCACCAGTTGCAGTGAATTTTGGGAAGTGGCAGGGCTGGCAGGGTCCCCTGACCCAGCCCCAGGCTGCTGGCTGAGCTGCTCATGGGCAGCTTGTCCCTGTCACACAGTCCACATTGTTTTTTTCTCAGAAAGTGTCTTGTGTTGCCAAATAGATGTGGTATTAAAATGAAGAGTTCTGTGGTCTGCACACTGGTATTGTTTTCAGTCAAAACTTCTTTGCAATATTGGTTGTGTCTTGAAAGTAATTAATTTGGCAGGAAGTTAGAAAAAAGCTGAGAGATTTAAAGGCTGGTTTCCAGCTCTCATTCCTCTGCCTTTATCTCTCAAGGAAAGGCTGCACACAGGTGTCAAATGAGAAGGCTGCTCATAATTACACTCCTTAAACACTTAATAACATTTTCTTAAATTAATATATTCCCCATCTGTGTAGCATTTAAGACATTCAGCTCATAATATTGCCTAGTTTATCAGTGTCAAATGACACATCCTCAATCCATTGGAGAATATTATCAACAGATAGAGGCTTAACGCGCGTTATTGCTCATTCAACTAATGAGTGTGATTGGAGTTGGGGCTATAATTAATAACAGAACTCAAACACCAGTTGTGGTGGGGATCTAACTTAGCTTCTTGCAGAAAAGCTTAGACGATACAAAAGAACAACAAAGCACACCAGAGGAGGTTTGCTGTGGTCAGGATGGCTCTGTGCTGTGGGATGGCTCT
>NW_008650003.1:84265-85079 GCF_000695815.1 Acanthisitta chloris | reverse complement strand
GCTGAAGGCCAGGAGGAATCACAGAATCCCAGAACCATTGAGGTTGGAAAAGACCTCCAAGCCCATGGAGTCCAACCTGTGACTGATCACCACCCTGTCAGCTAGAGCAGAGCACTGAGAGCTATGTCTGGCCATACCTTGAACACCTCCAGGGGTGGTGACTCTACCACTTCCCTGGGCAGCCCCTTCCAATGCTTGAGAGCCCTTTCCAGAAAGAAATTCTCTTTGGAGACTGGGGCTTGGCAGTTGGAGGCTTTTCATTGCCTTTCCTGAGGGAACACGGGGAAATTGAGTCAGTGGTACCAAGGGGCTGGGACAGAGCAGGTTCCACACCTGGATGATCTAGTGGATGCACCTGCAGCTCCTCCCATGGTCCAAAGGCTCTGAGGCCAAAGGACCTGTGGGACCAGCTGTTCTGACCTCCTTTGCCATGAGGGGTGGCACTGATGCTGAGGTTCAGCCCAGTGCTTGATGGATCCACGTATCAGGGATGTGGGAAGCCCAGGGCAGGCAATGAAGAGCTCCAGGGTGGGTGATGGAGAGCCCAGGGTAAGCGATGGAGAGCTGAGCAGCCCAGCAGTGTTCAGACAGCCAAGTGGAGCTGCTGGCCAGTGCTCCTGATAAGGGCCTGGCTGTGCCACCCTGCCAGCCTTCTGATCCCCAGTGCGCTGGTTTGAAAGCAAACCAGTGAGAGACTCCAAGTCAGAAGTACAATTTAATATGAACAACACAGCAAAACAACAACAAATGCAACAGTACAAAAATAACCTGACAGAGTCAGAAAGTAACCTGACACCCTGTCAGTCAGGGTGTT
>NW_008650003.1:75334-83902 GCF_000695815.1 Acanthisitta chloris | reverse complement strand
CATACCATTGCAACCCAGGACACCCAGCAGTGCCAAGGGCTGGCAGAAGAAGGGACTGTGCCGCCTCTGCGCTTGGCACAACTCAATGTGCTCTGGATTTATGACTCCATCCAGTTGTGTTCTGACTGCTGAGCAGAGCTGGGTATGGAATAACCCAAGTGTGTTTAGCCATCTCTCCTGCTGTTGCTTTGCTCTGGAGCCTCAGTGTAGTGGTACCTAAAAGCATTTGTGCCTTAATTATTGATATCACTTTTTGTAATTAAAATACCTACTTGTTCTGTCATGAAATTTCTTCTCTGACTGGAGTAAGTGCCTTGCAAATAAAGGCTCATCATTAGAGAGCTTCCCTTCCCTTCGGCACACTGTGGCCTCATTGCCACTCGGTTTTGCAGAGGTAGAAATGTCAGGGGTTCACTTGGCCATGACCCCACACTGGGGACGGCATCAGGCTGCAATCTCCAGCCTCCAGCTGGGATTAATGTGTTTCTGACGAGCTGCTGTGCTTGCACAGCCCAACCAGCTGGGAATCAACTTACTTGATTCGATTTAGTTTCCCCTTTCATTTTGTTTAAATCAGACTTGAAGGTTTTGCAGCTAAAGTAGCTCAAGCCAAGAGCTGTGCAGAACCCAGCCCAACCCTGCTCTCTCCGGAGGGACAGGCTCCCTGTGCCCCAGCTCTGCTCTCATTGAGCAGCCTCTCTTTCTTCACACTCATCTTAATGTTCCATGGGATCTGTACCTCACTTTACAAAACAGGAACCGCCAATTCAACCAGCTTTCAAAGGAGGAGAGAGAGCCTTAAAGTCTGTGCAGCACTGGCCAGTCAGTTCCAGGACTCTAAGCAAGGGTTTGGTCTAAAATACCAGGGAGAGGTGGATGAAAAATTCAAGGAGGAAACAAACCACTGAACAATCAACTGTCCCTCATCATCAGATCTTGCTAAACCACTATGGCACTGACTATCAAACTTAGCTAAAGTCCAGTTTTATATCCGTTGTCATAGTGCTTCTTCTGCCTTCGGAGTGACATGTGCCACTGTCCATAACACGGATGCTCCAGCATGGGGTTGTGTGAGTGGTCAGTGCATACAGAGCAGGTGTTACCCTGGGCCAGGCTGCAGGTGTGGTAGCACAGGTATGCTGTCCTGTCAGCAGTGCTGCCCAGGCAGCCTCCAGCACACCTTGGCACTGGAGCTGTGGGGAGCCCAGGCTGCCTCAATCGACAGAGTCAGCAGCTGGGAGTGGAAGAAGGAGTGTGATTTAAAGTCCCAACTCCAAATGGAAGTCAGTCTCCTTCTGAACACTTGGATGCACTTGGATGCTGCCTCTCTGCAATCATGTTGTGACAGTAGATATTCTGGAAGGCAAAATAGACCTCAGGATTTTGATGTTATTTATTTTACTTTTTATTGCTCTCTGCTCTGAGGTTCCTTCCCTCATAAATTGCTGATCCTTGTCAGGGAAAATAACTGCAAAGAAGAATCTCAGAGAAATTGGAAAAAGATTTTTGCTTTGTTTTTGTTACTGGTGTTTTGGGTCTGTTTTGTTTTGTGTTTTGGTCTGTAATTGCAGACTCTTCACCACTGAGCACAGGCGCTGAGCCAGGCATTGTTCCTTCTCTCCAGCTGACAGAAATTCTTTGTAACCACATTTTAGTCCAAGGGGAAAAGTTAAATATAGGGAGGATGAGGAAAATTACCATGCAGTGTGGTGGAGAAAGTGCTGACTGGAGTCTGTTTGAGCAGAGGCAGCAGAGATTCCGTGAGGCACCAGAGCTGAGGGAGGAGGTTGCTGCAGCTCCCAGCACACCTGCAGGGCTGGCAGAGCTGGGGTTCCCCCTCCACCCTCCCGTGCTGGGGCTGTTGGCAATCTCCACATCACTCAGCAGCTTGTGGAACACTGTTAATGCAAAGCCTCTTCTCTCTGGGAGCAGGGGAAGCTGATGTGTCCTTCACAACCCACAGCCTTGCCTTGGCAGGTGCAGATGCCTTCATCACTCAGCATCCTTCCTGCTTTCCTGGAGACTTTGGAACATAACCCCCAGTCTGTGATTCTTCTTTCCTCAAATTCTCATCCCTCTACCAGGATATTCTTGACAATCTGCCAATTCCTCCTCCAGATGGATGACTGGCTTTTCTTACCCCACCAAATCATAAAATCATAGAAATATAGAACGGTTTGGGTTGGAAGGACATTAAACCCACACCCTGCCATGACCAGGGGTACCTTCCACCAGCCCACGTTGCTCCAAGCACTCCCAGGGATGGAGCAGTCACAGCTGCTCTGGGCAACCTGTGCCAGTGCCTCATCACCCTCACAGGGAACAATTCCTTCCCAATATCTCACCTATTCCTGCCCTCTGACAGTGTGAAGCCATTCCCTGTGCCCTGTGCCTCCAGGCCCTTGTCCCAAGTCCCTCTGCAGCTCTCTTGAAGGTCCTTTAGGCACTGAAAGGGGCTAAATCACTCAGCCCTTGTCATTGCCCATGACCTGCCTTCCAGGCCGACCAGGTAGGTGTGAAGACCAGCTCTGTGTGCTGCTCACAGGGTCATGTCTGCAGGTCCTGCATTACCCAGGAGAACCTGGCAGAACCTGCATACAGTCCATGACAATAATGTAAAGCCCCAAAGCAACAGCATAAAATAAAACTAGAAGCAACAACAGAACATTTTTTTCTCTGAGCAGAGACTGAGAGAGAGGAGCCAGAGAGAAGGGGAGTGTGACAGAAGTGATTGAAACCTGTGGGGTTTGAAGAGACATGTCAGAGGTCAGAACTTAAGCCATGCAGTTCCAACCCTGTTTTGCAGAGTTTGCTGTTTGCTGCAGGAACCTGCAGCTGCATTAAATTGTTCAGGCCAAGAGACCAATATGACTTTAGGGCAAAGCAGATTTTCTATAGTTACTGATACAGATTTCTGAAGAACAGCATCATACCTCTCCCTGAAAGGCTCCTCTTGGCCTTTTCCTGCCGTTTCACCTCCAAGCACCAGCACTGGATTTTGTGTAAATATACTACTTAATATTTTTATATAGTAAATGCCCCTCCCAGTGCCAGTTCAGCCTGGCTTCTCTCCCTCCAGATTTCTAAGTGAGCCACAGGACAAATTAAAAATGAGGCCAGTGAATCACTCTTACCTCTCTGCATCAAGAGTGACAAGGTTTTAAACTCTCAGGGTGTCCTGGGGACTTGCCAGCCTAGTGATGCTTGTTCCCCTTTTGTTATTTGACTTTCCTACTCTTACCTGAGGAGAATAAACACATGCAGGGCACTGCACTCTGAACATTCAACAAAGGTTTTCCTCCATTAGCATTTAGAGGACTTGAAAACACTTGGCATGTTGAGGAGGAAGAGTCTAGGGACTTCCATTCACTCATTTGACAAGAACTTACTCGATGAATGCTGCAGTTCTACTTCACCACTGTGTTGTTTTAAGCAGGCATGTGAGGAAAAAAAATCAATGGATTTCCCTTTTTTCTACTCTGCAGCAAACTGCCTTTGCTGCCAGAGACACTGGAGGAGTCTCTGGAAGCTCCCTGACACCAGCCCATCTGTCTCTTGCTGTCCAGCCCCTGCAGCCTCGTGTGCCTGGAGCCTGACAGCTGATATTTCAGCCCCACATTGATTTTCCTCCTCAGACCTGAAGAGCTGTGACCAAAAAGCACAGACTTTGCTTCAGCTGCTCCCACCTCATTAACTGTTGTTAACACACACCTATGGCATAGGGATTACTTGGGTCAAAGCTCTGTTTACTCAGGCACAATAGTGCCTAAGGACTTAAATCGCTCTGGAAGGAGCCTGCCAGGCACCTGATGGGGCAGAGGATCTCCAAATGAGCAGAGCTATCAGTGTCACCTCACCCTATCATAACTCACAGTCTTCTGCTGGAAGGTGTTCAGTGCTGATAGAGAATCACAGAATCTCATAATGGTTTGGCTTGGAAGGGACCTTAAAGCCTACCTCATTCCACCCCCTGCACCCACCTCCATCCAGATCCCCCTGGAATTTGCATCTCTTCATCTTTCCTCAGCTGAATCCCCACACTGACTGTGTATTTTAGCTCCAATTCCAGCCCTCCAGTGCCACTTCTCTGCGTCAGAGCTGGAGGTCTCACAGTCCTGGCCAGCGCTGCAGAGACAGCATGTTCCCACTTCCTCTGACACCTTGGGCAGTAGGTGCTGACAGGCTGAGAGATTTGTCACTGGTTCTGAAATAATGATTCCTGGCCTGAGATGGCCCAGGTGAAACTGCACAGCTTGGTAAGATCAGGAAAAGAAGCCTGTTCACTATTTCAGTCTTCAACTTTCTGTTCAATGGCAAAATACTTTGGGAGTTTTCTCTAGGATCAGTCCCAGAAGCCCACAAGGATCCTCCATCTCCCATGTCTTCTGGTTTTCATGAAAATCTCTTGTTTTCCCTTTTTCTCTGATATCTTGATTCTGTTCCCTGAAATAATCAGGCAAAGGGTTTGGCAGAGCTTTCAGGTCTCTTTGCCAGAGATGCCACCCACATGTGAATGATTCCTTGACATTTCACCCAGGCTGAAGGTAGAATGCCAGCTGGAGCAGGTGGCAGTCCAGGAAAGCACTGAAAGGTGTTCAGAGTTCAGTATAAACCTCAGAGTACAGAGTACCTGGTTCCATTTCTTTGCTACTTAAAGCCTTGGGTGCTGTGTGCTTCCCTGCCATCCTAAAAGGTAGGAGATGGGACATTTCCAGGCACAACCAAGGCTTACCTTTTGCAGTACGTGGTTGTCTTTGGCCAGAAAGAGCAAGGAATGACACTCTTGTCATGCCAGTCCTACTGCTGTAGAGCTGTTACACCTTCACCATCATCCCTTTTCCTAATATCTAACCCAAAGCTCCCCTGGCACAATCTTTAGCTGCCAATGTACCCTGTCAGGTATCTGGGTGGGAAGTGAGACTGGGAACTTCTGTTGAAGAAACAACAAAGAAGAAACAGTTTGAGAAGTGGCTTTACTAAAACCTCGAGGTTTGAGGCATGAGATAGACTATAAAAGCCTAAAGTGATGAGTTCTGTGGGAAGGGATTGCAGAGGATATCATGTGCAGAGGTGGAGGAGTGGGTGGTGCTTTATGCTGAAGACACCTTCACTATTTTCAGAAGATTTGCTCATTATGACACCCAGGAGATAAAGACAGTGTATGTCATGGAGTCATAGAATCAGAGATTCACAGGCTGGTTTGGGTTTGAAGGGGCCTTAGAGATCACCTAGTTCCAGCCCTTGCCATGAGCAGGGACAGGATATCATTGAGGTCTTCCATGAGAGACCCCAACTCACAGATCCTTGTTGTGACAGAAGAGTCATTGCTCCTCAGAGTTCTGTGGTTGCTTTAAGGTCACTTATAGCCTGATGATGGTTCTAATTGGATGCAGGATAGGGCATATATATCATAGAATATATCATAGAATCATAGACCCATTAAGGCTGGAAAAGACCCCCAAGATAATGAAGTCCAGCCTTTAAATAGCCTCACTATGGACATACTAGCACCTCATCTCATTCTAATACAGCCACGTGGGAACTCACATGTCCTGTTTTGGCACATGGTGGGATTCCTGGGGGTGTCCTGAGCAGGGCCAGGAGCTGGACTCAGTGGTCCCTGTGGGTCCTTTTGAGCTCAGGAGATCCTATGACTCCATGACTCACAGAGTCAGGGATCAGGGATGCAAAGAGAGGATGTGGGATGGAGCCTTGGACCTGAGTACTGTGAGGGCAGAGCTGGGATGCTCCTACAAAAGAGATGGATCAGTGAGGAGGAGCAATGCTGGGGCTGTGCCTGATCTCGAAGTTTAGTGAAAATGTAATGAGAGAATAAAAAATACAGCACAATCCTGTCTGGTTAATGAACTACCCCACAGTGAGAGGTTTAAATAGATCCTTCTGTTTGGGATTTTCAAACACAGAAATGACAACAATAATAACTCATCACATTCATTAGTGAAAATCTCCAGTAATAAGAAGATTTGATATTTACAGGAAAAGACACCCTAAGAACCAGTGGCAGAGCATAAACATTCACCAAATACAGACAACTTGTGATTGGGAACAATTGGCCACGAGGACTATTCGTCTGAGATGAGAATGTGAAGAAACACAGAGGAAACACAAGTATGGAATATCTTCTGTCAGTCTCAGCTGTGTCTGTTCTTCTCTCATTTAATCCCATCTGCAGCATGAGGCTGTGGCCATGGAGATCACATGTGTTGTACCAGCTGTTCTCTCTTGCAGGGATAGGTAAGATCTTGATCCTTGGGAATTGTCACTGCATCCATTTCTATCCCTAACTCATTAAAATGCAACTGTATCTCAAAAAATGCAATTGTATCTCAAGAAAGCTTTCACAAATCTTCCTCTCAGTGAAATCCAAGGAGCATGGCTGTACTGGTGTGCATTTTTTCATCTGGAATACACACAGCTGCTAATTGGGCTCCTAATGGGATCCTTGGGGTCAGAATCAGTGCCACATTATCCTACCCTCCATGAACACCTACCAACACACTGTGAGTTTCCCAGAGGCAGCCTGGATCCTGCTCAGCAGCTGGCCATGAGGCTGGGCAGGTGGTGGCTGCAGCCATGGCCAGAGGTGTCCCAGAGCCTATCTGCAGCACCAGTCCTTCCTCTGGCATTAAATCACTTGCACTGGCACCTGCCCCTCCTCCCTGCATTATTTGACATCGTTAAGCAACGTAAGCTGTTGCTTGCTCAAAACATACATGTGCATAGCAACCACCCAGAAAGGTTATATTTTCCTCCTCCCACAAAAATAACTCATTAATGCAGATTTGTTTGGCATCTGTGGTTCAGCTTGCCATAGGCAAGAGGAAGGAGACAGGTTCAATCCAAGCTTAATTGCTGCAGAAGCTATTCTGGGCCCCCCTGGAAACAAGGTGATTCATACATGCCACTGAGCTTCCCAGGGATCACATGCCCAAGCACATGGAGCAGATGTGAAAAGGACAGATGGAAGGTTTAAACACAAATACAGCCCCAGTTAGGACAGAGTAACCTCAGAGCACTAATGGTGGTGCCTCTTCCAGTGAGGCACTGGCACAGGTTGCCCAGAGCAGCTGTGGCTGCTCCATCCCTGGAAGTGTTCCAGGCCAGGTTGGATGGGGCTCGGAGCAGCCTGGGCTGGTGGAAGGTGCCTCACTATGTCCTGGTGAATAATGCATGTAGCCAGAAGCCACTGCAAGCGCTAGGTGATAAATTCCTTTTGCTCCAAGTCATTTTCCTTACAAACCGAATGCAGAGACTGTAGAGTGGTACAGCTGCCCAGGCCCTGCTGAGCTGGCTCTGACCTGGGGCTGGGCATGCTGGAGCTGTCCAACAGCATCTCCCCAAAATGAGTCATAGAAACTCTCCTTTTCCATGGACTGAGAGAGGAGATTGATCTGCTTTAAAATACTGATTTATCTTTTCCCTCCCCCAGTTTCCCGGCCAAATTCCCAAGCTGGGAGAAGATTTTGTGAAGCCTGGATTGAAATCCATCCTGCTGACCTTGGATAACACCAGGGTGATGGGGTCCACCACTTCTGTGCTTGTCAGGCACCTGCCTGGCTGTCCCCTCAGGACCACTGGTGTGACTGGTCACACTGGACATGGCCACAGGGTAGTCCTTTTGTTAAATCCAGAGATGTCTCTCCAGACATGCTGTATGTCAGATATGTGCAGTGCTCCTCACCATGCTTGGCAAGGCTGGGATGGCCATGGGTGCCCACACGGAACTCCAGGATCCATTAGAAGCAAACAGTCAAAAATGACCACAAAGTCCCGTAATTAAATGTGAAAGGGATTGTCAGGAGATCTTCTTGTCTTCCTCTGAACAGAAATGCTCCAAGCCCAATTGTATTCACAGATTTGATGGGAAATTCTCTTTCTTATCTCATTTTGTCTTTACTTCTTGAGTCTCTAATGTAGCATCATGCACCAGGAAAGGAATGCAGAGAGGGGAGAACAATATGTGGAAGAGCACAGACAGGTCTCTGAGGAAACTGTGCAGTAAATCCTGCACATGGTGATGCACATGGTCAGTATTTTGATGCTAAAAATACAAGGTGCCAGTGGTGTCTCAGCACTCAGTGGAGGATGAGCTGTGGCTGTTGCAGCCCTGGGCACACACTGAGCCCTGAGACAGGTCTGGAAAGGCCGTTCCATCCCTGCATCTCCTCCACAGAAACAGCAGTGTGGGACTGGGAGCAGCATGATGAAAAAGTGGATTTTAAGGCATAAATGAGCATTTCCCAAGGAGCAGGACAGTTACACACCAGGGGGATTTATTTTTGGATTCCTGAAGAGGAGTTGAAATTAATATTTGCAGATGCAAAGGCTTGAGTTCTCCATTAAACACACAGGGATAGTGGCTGATCTGTTCTCCTGCTTACGTCTCCCTGGGTTTTCCTGTGACAGAATCCTTAATGGTAAAGGCTTTATCTCCAGAAGAAGCACAATGGGAAGCACATTTCAGGAGGCCATTTTTGGCTGATGTCCAGTGCCTCTTCCCTTCCCTTCCCTTCCCTTCCCTTCCCTTCCCTTCCCTTCCCTTCCCTT
>NW_008650003.1:73914-75065 GCF_000695815.1 Acanthisitta chloris | reverse complement strand
TGCCTGTCCCTCCCCTTCCCTTCCCTTCCCTTCCCTTCCCTTCCCTTCCCTTCCCTTTCCTTTCACTGGACATCACAACTACTGATTTAAAACTATTTCTGGGATGGGTTTTGTTTTGGCGAAATTAGTCCCTGCAGCCTTTTGGGAAGCTCTGCAAACGGGGAGCTGGGTAGGGATTGCCTTTCCTGTAAGCACAACCTTCCCTCATGGCATGGCTCTGACCTAGAGCCCTGTGCTCCAGGACTGATCCCTGCTGGCCAGGGCAGGTGGGCCCAGCAGAGGACATGGAAGAGCTCTGAATGATTAACCCTGGCTCGTTGTGTTCCCTTGGAGTGAGGCCGATGGAAGTGTCAAGGTTTAGCTCCAGGAGCACAATTAGCAGGAGAGCAGGACTTTCACAAATGGCATTAGGATGGATTAGGGGGGGATTACTGCCTGGGATCTAACAGCTCTCAAGAAAATAAATGCTAAAAAAAAATCAAAAAGCTAAGAAATTAACTTGATTTCCCTGAGAAGGAGATTTGTTTGCCTTCACTGCCATCTGCCATCTCCTGGCTATTCAATAAACAGCAAAACTAAACCAGTAATACAAATCACTCAGAGAAAACCTGAGTGAAAGTCCTCACTCAGGGCTGGCTGTGGCTAGGGCCATGGGCAGGGAGCTGCCAGCACACACTGCTGTCTGGGGGCTGGGACACATGGACAGGGACTCACACAAGGGGTGGAGGGACAGGACACAGGGAACAGCTTCCCACTGCCAGAGGGCAGGGATGGATGGGATATTGGGAAGGAATTCCTCCCTGTGAGGGTGCTGAGGCACTGGCACAGGTTGCCCAGAGCAGCTGTGGCTGCTCCATCCCTGGGAGTGTTCCAGGCCAGGTTGGATGGGGCTTGGAGCAACCTGGGCTGGTGGGAGGTGTCCCTGCTCATGGCAAAAGTGGTATGGGATGAGCTTTAAGGCTCCTTTCAATCCAAATTATTCTGGGATTCTGTGGTCCTTTGATGACCTCCTGCTCCAGTCCTGTTTCTCCATTCCTCCTCCTCCCCACCCAAAATCCCTCAAAACCCCCCCCGGAGCCTCTCCCCACTGTGCTCTGCAGTGCCCTGTGCTATATGCACAGTGTGTGCACAACTGAGACTCTGCTGTGGAG
>NW_008650003.1:70433-73885 GCF_000695815.1 Acanthisitta chloris | reverse complement strand
CTCTGCTTTCCTAGTGGCTGTTACTCAGTTAAAGCCATTCCAGCCTCCGGTCTCAGGTGCCTGTGTGCCCTGGCAGCCCTGAGAGAATGTGGTGTTAGCAGATTGTGTTTGGGATTCAGGATCCTCTTCAAACACTCTACAAAGTTTCTAACGAAGGTAACCAAACCTTTTATTTTCTCAGTGGGCCACAATAAAAATGCTTAAGGATATTAATTTCCTCACAATGTGACTCTGGAATGCTGGTATGAAATGGATTTCTATTCAGGCAGCATGCTTGGTTTAATTATGCTCACCTGCCCAGGCCTCCAAATCAAACCTGATTGCATTTAATAAGGTTCTTGAATGTATCTTAATAATATTTGGAATTAATACTGGTCTGTGAGCACCTGAGGATGTACCTGTGAGCCCCAGGAGACCCTCCCAAATCTTGTTGTGATAAACAATATCAAGAAACCACCTGTGAGAAGGAATATTTTCAGGTTTTCTATCGATTTTCTGTGCTGGGATTTTCTCTGTCCTGAGCCCAGGGAGCAGAAGAGTTGTGACAGTGGCAGGCAGGACAGTCTGTGTCTCCAGCTGTCTAATCAGTTTTATTTCTCCCTGGCCATGACTTCTGTGTGTCTATCTCAATCCCTCTCTGCCTGTGGCAGCAGCAGTGGGTCAGGGACATGGCCAGCACAGAGTCCCTGACCCCAAATCCCACTTTACTCCCTGGCTGCTGTGTGAGGACGTGGTCCTGCTCCCACTGAGGATGCACAAGAGAGTTCCTGGGGGTCTCACAGGCTGGAATGGTTCAGGTGGTCAGCAAGTTTGGGTAGCAGCACTGGGACGGATGAGGAATAAGTATTTGGTGGCTGTTTTTCTATCTGGGAGGAGTTTGTGTGAGCAAGGGAGGTGCAGAGGTGGCCAAAGGTGAGTTGGAGGCAGGAGGAAATAGTAAATAGGCACAAAATTGTGTGGGCAGCAGAAAAATGTGTGGTGAGCAGTGGAGTGAGAGGGGACAGGGTGTCAGGAGGAGTAGGACACACTGGGGCCCCTGTTCTCCCCAGCACCTCAGTCCCAGGAGAGCACAGTGATCCCAGTGTGCTCAGAGGGGAATTAGCAGCTTTGATGTCACAGGGGATTTGGAGAATGAATCGCTGTTCTTGCTGACTGTTAGTCATCTGCTTCTGTGACCCTTTAAGAAATAAAGGAAGAGGAGATTTGTCTTTGATGTTGGCTGTGCAGGAAAACTTCTTCAAAGAGAGATGAAAGGAGGGTGTAAACTGAGAGATTCCAAGGTCCTGAGGGAGCAGCAGCCCCGGCCACAGCTCGACTCCAGCCACCAATTACTCCCGTTCCTTGGGCTTCATTTTCTCTCTTACACAGACATCACTGAGCTCTTTAATTCCTTCTTTCTGATCTCCTGTACAGAAAAGCTTGTGCTGAGTTATTTCTGGCTGGTTTATGGTAAATATAGGTCAGAGAATTGGAGAATCCCAGAATTGCTTGGGTTGGAAGGGACCTTAAACTCATCTTGTCCCACCTCTCCCATGGGCAGGGACACCTTCCACTAGCCCAGGCTGCTCCAAGCCCCATCCAACCTGGCCTGGAACACTCCCAGGGATGGAGCAGCCACAGCTGCTCTGGGCAACCTGGGCCAGTGTCTCACCACCCTCACAGGGAAGAATTTCTTCCAAACAATCTGCAATCCTTCTCTGAGCCGAGATCTGTCCTGTCCCTGCAGCCTCAGGGTCTGAGGCTGAAAACTGAGAAACTTTCGCCCAAACCAGGGGCTGAACTGGCATTTCTGGTTTCCATGCCAGCCTGATAGGACCTTCAGCCTGGCAAAGCCAAACAGACTAGGGATCCCTGTGACACAAGTGAAGATGTAGAATTAAAAGGAAATTCAGGGATCAGAGGGAATTTTCATGATCTTCAGCTGTGCATGGATAACTACAAAGCCAATGCACACAGGTCAGATCCTTCAGTCTTATTCTTGTTTCTTGGAGTACTAAAATTTTCAAGATAAAAAAGTAATTAAAAAACCCCCTCTAGTTACATTGTAAACTTTCAAAATAAACAACAAGATTATTAGAATAGATGGAGATGGATGAATGGCCAAAAATGATTTGAAAATGAGTAGATTATTCAGTTTATTAGATTCATGTTTCTGCTCAGTTTTAATGAGAATTAGAATCCCAGAATCACTGAATAATTCTGGCTGGGACATCTGTGTGTCCTGCTCTCCTCACCATGAGCCAGGTAGATCTTCCTGCTCAGGGCCTTGTCTGCTCTTAGAATCAGAATCACTTACACTCAGTTACTTGTAAATAACCAAAGAAAGGTGTCCCTGCAGGTGGGGGAAGGACACGACTGGGTCTGGGACTGGGTGAACATTAAGGTCCCTTCCAACTCAAACCATCCCATGGTTCTGTGATTCTGTGAAATATCTAACATGTAATTTCCCTCCCGAACAAACGTAATATTTGTGGCAATCAGTCCTTCTCTGAATTTTACCTAATCAATCCCACAGTCCCAAAGGAAAGAGATTAATTTCTGACACTAATTATTTCCAAGACATATATTTCAGTATGCTGTTATACAAAACATTCCATCTGCTCCTGCTATCAAGGTCAGATGAAATCTGGCAGTCAGAGCTCTGTAAATCCTGGGAACTGGTTTCTCCACCATGTTATGCTGCCACCAGCACCACCAGCCCCTTGCTGGGGGCTGTAGGGTGGGATCCTGTGGTGCTGAGCTGTGGCTCCTCGGTGAGAGCCCTGCTGCTCCTGGGTGTGCTGTGCTCACAACCAGGGCCACTACAGAGCCAGTGAACATAGAGCCATTGAGGCTGGAAAACACTTCCAAGATCATCAAGTCCAACCTTTGACCAAATTAATTGATCAGAGAATCATATTGATAGACTCTGCTTTTGATACTGGATTAGACTCAGTGATCCTCATGGTTCCTTTCCCAATAGGACAGTCTGTTATTCTGTGATATTTTATTTCAGCCATTGTGATTTTGTGGATGTTTGTAACTTTACATTATTGCTTTCTTACAGAAATAGTTTGCTTCACATGTTTTTCCCTAAATAGTTTTGCCTATCTTGGCATGTTCCCAGCAGATGCTTCTTTTGCTGAAACAGCATTTCCTGAAAGGTTAAATTGGATGCTACTGGACAATTTTCTGCCAGCATTTCTGATGAGTCAGAGCAGTGATGTGGAATATTTTCATCCAGGCTAGAAAGATCTCTACAACAGCTCTCTGCCTTTTGGAAGGCAGATTTTGGAGTTGATTCATCTTATTTTACTTCCCAGAGTTTATTTTGGGTGTGCTGTGGAGCCGCTGAACTTGAAATAGTTTGCAGCAGGCTCAGGGGACAGATCTCCTGCAAACGATCTCTGTGGAGGAGAGCCTGGAAGTTTAGATGCAAACTCCCAGTGGCCTGTGCAGTGCTCCTGCCTCTC
>NW_008650003.1:56423-70055 GCF_000695815.1 Acanthisitta chloris | reverse complement strand
CCCCTGGGGTGAGTCACCTCACAATGGGACAAGGTGATAATGGATCACTGGGCGGATGTGTCATGTATGGGTCCTTGGCAGCCCATTAATCAGAGACAGCCCCTGAGGGAGCCATCAGGGACATGGTGATAAGGATCACTGCCCCACCTTCTTTAACAGCTTGTGGAGACGAAAATAGAATACATACCATTGCAACCCAGGACACAGTCCCATGTCCATTTTAGCAGAGAAGCTCCCCAGCAGGAAAAGGAACAGAAGAAATGCATTGTAACTTACAGATGGAGGTGCAGGGAAGAGAAAATCTCATTGGGAAAGGGAGGCAGCTCTACACACAGTGTAGGGGTGGGTTCACAGGGCTCAGGGGTTTCTCTGCTGTTTATTTTGGAGGTTTTGGAGAGTTCCTGCCTCAAAGCGGCCCCTTCATGCCCCATTTCCTCCTCAGCTGCTGGTGGATGGATTGGACTCTGCCCGGATCTTTAGGATTTCTCCATCTAAGGAAGGGACAGGGACCCAAACATGCCCTTGGTACCTCCCTGTGAGGATGGTAAGGTGTCTGCACAGAGTGTCCAGAGCAGCTGTGGCTGCTCCATCCCTGGGAGTGTTCCAGGCCAGCCTGGATGGGAACTGGAGCAACCTGGGCTGGTGGAAGGTGTCCCTGCCCACCTCCCTGCTGAGAGCCAGCAGAGTTCCTTCCACTCCCAGCTCCTTAGCACTCTGTATTTGTGGAGTTACTTTAGAGTAGACAAAGCATTTATGACTTTTATGACTTTCAATAGCTGAAAAATCATTGTGAGGCAATTTCTTCCAACAGCTTTGAGTGTCCTGTTTGAAATACCTTTTTTTTTCCTGTTTTATTTTTTTTCCCCTGAGCTGTTGGAACATTTTGAAGTGGAGCATTTGTTGTTTTTGTTTGAAACTGCTGATCCTTGCACAAAACCCATCGCAGAGCCTGGAGAGCCTTTGGAGAAACGAACAGTTTTCATTGCACAAAGATCTGCATGGGAAGAAAGTCCAATTCCAGAGGAGGTGAAACAGCACTTGAAGAAGCAACAGAGATTTTAAGATGTAAAAGCTGGTGGAAATTCAAGAGCTATGATTTTGCCACAAGATGACACTTGATATTTCATCAGTAATTTGCCTCCTCAGCACAGGTCTCTGAAGTGCCCATTCCCACCTGAAGGAAAACTCACTTCATACAGAGGGAAATGTGACTCATCACTGCATTCCCTGACCCAACAGAGCCTTCCTGTTCCTGTTCTGAGGAGGGAAGGGGTTTGATGCTACGAAAATATGCTGATGTGGGAAGACTGAGCCCGACTCTGTGTCCTGGGGGCAGGGGATCTCTGCACTGGGACAGGCAGTGGGGTTGGGTCTCAGAGGGTCTCCATGATCTCACTGCTGGGGACAAGGTGTTTCTCACATCTGCTGGAACCAATTCACTTTTTCCCTCTTTCATTGCTTTCCCAATCACTAACACCCAGACGAAATACCCAGGTGACAACTCCACATGGTCATGTGAAGGGATGAAGAGATGATGGAGCAGGAGGGGATGCTCAGAGGGTGAGGCTGTGCCATGCAGGGCATGTGGAGGGGCTGAGGCATGGGCAGTTGGGACAATTCCATAGCTAAAGCTCTGGACACCTTTGCTGCACACCTCAGCAGAAGCTGCTCCTCAACAAGAAATTCCCTTGGTTTTGTTCTTCTTTTTTTTTTTTGCTGTTTATTTTTCTGACTTTTCTAGTGGAGCAGCTTCTCTGGTTTGGAGTGAAATTGCTTCTCTGGATCAACCTTCCCTTCTGTGACAACACAGCAGGGTGTGTGTGTCAGTCAAACCAACTCAGAACCCTAGATCTCCTGTACTAAACAGATGTTTCCCCAGTGCAGATGAGCTTAAGGAGCAGACAGCACTCACCAGGGGCACAAGCTGCTTTTGCCATGCACAGGGAGAAGGGGCTGAGGTTCCACAATGGTGATGTGAAAAACCACAAGGACACAGGAGCAGCAGTGAGTGCTGCACAGGGAGGATCTCACAGGAAGGATCCTGCCCAGGGAGGATCTGCTCCTTCCAGCAGCTACAAAAAAATAGATCAATTCCTTGGCACTGAGTCAGTGCACAACATTGGGGTTGTCTGTGCTACTTCTAGGAGAAACATTTACAGCACAAAGTGAAAAACTCACCTGCACAAACTCAGGGAGGTATCGATAGATTAATGTTTGCAACACATGCCACTAGAGCAGTTGTTCTGTGGGAACTTTCCACCTATTCCCAGGGAAAAAGATGCTTGGAAGGCTACTAAAATAAAACTGATGAAAAGCACAATATAAAGCTATATGTAATGATTTTTGATTTGGCTGCAATAACAGATGTCAGGGAGAATCTGAAAGCAAGAAGAAAACAAGATGCATTAATAGTTTTCATACACTGATTTCCAAGGACATCACTCTGGGGATGGCAATAATTTCAAGCAGAAAACTGGTGCTGCATAGAGTTAATTTCCAGGTCTCCAGTGATGCCCAGCAGATATAGAATGCAATAGCACTGCAATTAACTAGCTCCCTAACGATGCCCAGCACTGAGAACTATCACTCCATCTACTCACTGAAATGTCAAATTAAATGCTGCCAATAATGAGAGGCTCAGTCACTGCTGATCCTGCACAATGGAACCTCCATCACTCCTTGCTCTTTTCATTAGTCCAAATTCATGGCCTTCAGTTTTATTTCCTCTCCTAATGCAGAGTGTTTGTCTGTCTGGGGCTCCAACCAGACCTTGTAAATCTGCTACCACTTGCCCTGTTTCTTGTTCCCTGGGAGCAAAGCCTGACCCCACCAAGCTGCACCTCCTGGCAGGGAACTGCAGGGAGCAGAAGGTTCCCCTGAGACTCCTTTTCTCCAGGCTGAACTCCCACAGCTCCCTCAGGAGGACATTTCCTCATGGTCCTGCACCATCCTGTGTGGAAGGTTGTGGCAACACATCCAAAGGTCAATCCTGATCTTCATCCAGGTGACCTTGGCCCAGCTGGTGCCAACAGAGACACCAGCAGTGGCCCAGTGACATTGCCAGAGATGATGCTGAACAGGGACTCCCAACCCACCTTGTCTCAGTTGTTCACCCCAGGTGGATATCAAGTGTTGGGAGAGGTCACTGCCCTGTGGCCAGGGGGTGATGATGCTCAAGCCCTGGCAGCAAAGGGGGCTGGAGTGAGCCATGGGGGGCACATAGGACCTCTAAGGACAGAGAAAAACATGGGGCTGAGCTGGAAGAGCTCCCATTCCAAGGCAAGGCTATTGGGAGGCAGCTCCTCCATGTGCTGTGCTTGCACACCTGCCTCCTGCTCATGCAGTCACAGCCTTGAAGAGAGCTCTGTGGCTGAAAAAAAAAGAGATTTTTACTACATTTTTTTCCACTACATAAATTTTCAACTGGGGAAGAAGGAAGAAGAAAGAAAAAAAACCAAAAATGCAAAAGACTGTTCTAAATTTGCATCTAAATCTGACATCTGCTATTTACATCCCAGGTAAAATAGAATAAAGCCATGTTCCTGAATAAGTAATACACCAGGATTTCCTAGAGAGTTTGTCCTCAATGAAAGATAAAAAACACCAATATAAAAGATTCATTCATTTCGTCAGTAAACATCTTCAGAAACAAATTGCAAAATGCAAAAGACTGTTCTAAATTTGCATCTAAATCTGACATCTGCTATTTACATCCCAGGTAAAATAGAATAAAGCCATGTTCCTGAATAAGTAATACACCAGGATTTCCTAGAGAGTTTGTCCTCAATGAAAGATAAAAAACACCAATATAAAAGATTCATTCATTTCGTCAGTAAACATCTTCAGAAACAAATTGCATCGGGAACTTTCCCTGCAGGAATGTTTATGCCATCAACCCTGGAAAGCCTGGGGAAAAATCATCTATTTATCACATCTATGGGAGAATTTCCTAGGTAATCTTTCACTGAATAACAATATTCTAAGAGCACCAATAAACAGTGTTTCTGAGGGAATTATATACTTAATTCAGTTTCTCAGGTGGATCACTATTGCTGTGGCAGTTAGAGGTTGGATTTGCAGCTCCTGTGGCACCTCAGGGTGCAGCTGTAGGTCAACCTGGGCTTCCCCAGCTCCCTGTGTGACCCCAAATCACAGCCAAACCTCTGGGCAAGGGTCTGTGCTGCTTCTGCAATCCTGGGGGCTGCTGGAGGGAGCGAACAGTGGGATCTGAGCCATCCTGTCCAGATGTTTTAGTTGGAATATCCAAACAATTCCTTGTTGCATTTCTCTTCATTCTCAGCTGAAGGTGAAAGGAGAATCACAGGCTAGGGGAGCCTTGAGTTTTCACCTGGAGCAAAATCTCTGGCAAAACTTATTGGTGTGCATGGAAAACTTGGTCATTTACTAAGCAGAGCAGTTAGTCCTGAGTGTGGACAATGCCAGTCCCTAGTGAGCAAAATGTTTGGAACAAGTTACTAAACACATGATTCTCAAACCTAAAGGATTATATGACCTTAGAGCCCCTTCCAGTGCCTAAAGGGGCTCCAAGAGAGCTGCAGAAGGACTTGGGACAAGGCATGGAGGGACAGGGCACAGGGAATGGCTTCCCACTGGTTAGATACGATATTAGGAAGAAATTCTTTCCTGTGAGGGTGGCACTGGCACAGCACAGGTTGCCCAGAGAAGCTGTGGCTGTTCCATCCCTGGGAGTGTTCCAGGCCAGGTTGGATGGGGCTTGGAGCAACCTGGGCTAGTGGAAGGTGTCTGGAATGCTATGGTTCTATGATTCTGTGACTCTGACTCAAGCTCAGGTAGACTCTGCAGCACTTCAAAGTACTTGTCTAAAGCTGCTTTCATGTCAGTGATGATGTTGGCACTATAAATTAAGGTGCAAACAGCATAAGAGCATCCCCAGCATCTCTGCTGCCTCCTCCCAGCAGGGCCTAAGTGAGCATCAAGCAATGGCAGCAGAGTTGCAGGAATTGTTCATCCAGAGCTCTGTCATCCACCTAAGCAATTTCTTACAGCACAGCAAACAGTTTGTGCAGCCCTCTCAGGAGAGAAATCAAAAGCTAGAGGGATAAATGACCAATTAGGCTGCCTCATTTCAGATCTAAAAGCAGGGCCAGCAGTATGTGATGGCAAAGCAAAATGCTCCTTTTTCTGGCTGCACTTTGGCTGAAGATAAACTCTGCCTCAACAAAGGGAGTTTTCCTCTCCACAGCCCTGAGCAGGAGGAGAGGAGCTATTGGTAACAGGTAACACAGTCACAGCCCACAGCTTTCCTGGGGGAAATGGAGCTGTACATCATAAACCAGCTATGCAACATGGCCAGCCCTGCCCAGGTAATCCTTCCTTGCCAGGCTGTGATCAGCCATGCTGAAATCTCACTGTAGGAGGCTGAAATATCACTGTATGAAGTGAAACATTTCTAAAAAGGACAAACAGGTGATGGTTTTCTGATGGGTTTTCTGTCAGGCAGGAGTTTCTAGGCAGTTAAGTTCTCCTAAGGATTTCCTGCCCCTCTCGTTCAGCACGTGGAGCACCAAAACACCTCCTGAGACCTGGGCATGATCTTCTGCAGCCCTCAGTGGTTTTGCCAGTCTCGTTCCTCCTACATGTCTCAATAGATCTGAGCAACCTTCCTCCCCAGGGACCTGTTCACCTCATCTTGGAGCTGAACTGGGAGGGAGAGCCCCAGGGCCGTCTCCACGCTCCGACAGCCACTGGTGGCTTTCAGCCCATGCAGCCAGGTGAGAGTACTTCCAGGAGAGACCCCAAAGAACCACATCCAGGTGAGAGCTTGTGAGAGCAGCAGTCACCTTGGGCACTGGGACCACATCCACCCTGGGCACTGACAGAAGCACAAACTCAGCAGCCAGGCTCTGGAGTGAGCTGTGCTCCTCATGAAGAGGAGAGGGAAGAAAACATGCTGGCTGCAGACACAGTCCCAACTGTGCACAGAGATGCTGAGCTGCTGCTGCTGAGGACAACATCTGGTAGCTGCTGACCTTTCCCAGGCTGTGCCTCCCACCCTGGCAAATCACTCTCTCTGTCCTGCCAAAACAGCCATCAATTAAAAATGCATTACCACAGCTCCCTAAAGCAAAGCCAACAATTGCTCTGTATTCATTCTGCAGGTACTCAAAGAGAGTTTACAGAGAGTTTCCCACATCAAATATACTAAAAAATTAATCAACCTCACCTGTGAAGAGAAGTTAGGGAGAGCAAGAGAGACCAGTTGGGGAAAAAAACATCTCCATCTGTGTGGGGATTCTCTGTGGACAGAGACAACTCTGTGTGCTGTGCACAGTGTCTCATCACCTTACCTGCTTCCAGGAGCTGCTGTACTAGCACCAGTGATCCCTGCAGAGGCAGGTGGGTCCCTGGGGGGAGGGAACCAGGGCAGAGGGTACGTGGGGTGCAGGACATCACAGCATCAGCCCAGCATGGCAGAACTGGGTTGAGCCCTGACATGATGGGAAGGTACCTTAAAGCTCATCTCTTCCACGCCCTGCCATGGGCAGGGACACTTTCCACTAGCCCAGGTTTCTCCAAACCCCATCCAACCTGGCCTGGAACACTTCCAGGGATGGAGAAGCCACAGCTGCTGTGAGCAACCCATGCCAGGTGAGAACCTGCAGCTAAAGAACATAGTGTCCCTAAGGCTGGGAGGGAAACCAGGAAGATTGAAAAAAACAAAGAGCATGCATTAATGTGAGACTAAATTACAAGTGTGACATTTTGGCTGGGGTTGTTCAATTTTCCAGTCTCTATCTGGACACACTTGTCATAATTAGCAGCAGCTCAGGGAGAAGTCACAGCTCAGCTGGGTGAGTTAAGGAGCAGCACTGGAGCTCCTGCATACACAGTGCCCTGAGCCAGGACACTCCTTACCCCTCAGTATGTGACTGGGGACACAACTGAGGGCACAGGTGCTCCTCAGGCCTTTCTTCTCAGCAGGTCTGTGCTCACTAAAGGAACATTCATGCAAGCACATGCAGTGCCAGGATTCTGGGGAAGAGGAGCCTCAGAGAGCACCTCCTCACTCTCTCCAGCATCCTGGCAGAAGGTGCAGCCAGGTGGGATCAGGCTCTGCTCCCAGGCAACTAGGGACAGGACAAGGGAGAATACCTCAGGCTGTGCCAGGGCAGGTTTAGATTGGATATTGAAAAGATTTCTTCACTCTAAGACTGATTAAGCAAGTGTGTGATTGAGGAGAGGTCCTAAACTGCGTCCAAAGTGTCTGCGACCTTCTGCTGGACAGGATGGGCCTGAGGTGTGGTGATGGGCTCTGCACAGTTCATCTGACAGCTCTGAACTGCCCACACCAACACTGTCTGTGCCTCTTCTGGTACAGGGATATGCCTTTCTTCCAGGGCTTGCTGCCTCCTGAGATTTTGTGTTGCTTTTGTCTTTCACATCAAACTTCTACCAGAACTTGGACATCCTCCTTACAGATTGTCCCTGTCTGTGGATGGCAATAAAAGTCACATATGAGATGTCCTGAGAGACCAAATGTTGGAGTCTGTTTCTGAGCCATAGCTCTGTGACAGCACAGCTCACCAGGACACTCAGAGTAAAATGCTGCTCCCAGGGAATGGCAGAAATATTAATGCCAGTGGGTTTTTTGTCCTTTTCCAACTGCTTCCACATAAAAGTGCAAATTGTATTTGCTCCGAGTCCCTGGAAACTCTTCCACACAATAAGTATCTACTGCCTTGCACTGGATCTGTGCTGCCCTGGGAGAGCCATGGAGGAACAGCAAAGCAGTGCCAGGATATGGGAACAGACCTGAGCATAGCTCTGTTGCTGTCTGCCAGGGAAACTAAGAGCATGAGTGGGTACAAACAGCATCTTTGCATGTGGATAGCAGCGAGGCACAGGCTCCTGTGTGCAGGTGTCATCTCTGGGCAGGTAATGACACTGCCTGTCCCTCACCCTTGGTGCTGTCATAAACACAACTGCAGAGCAGCTTTCAGGGGCTGTTTTCCTGGGAGATGTGTGATGTGCCTGTATTAACAGGATGAGGGGCTGCTGCTCCCACTGCTCCCACTGCTTTCACTGCCACAGGCTTTACTCTTGTGTCTGTAATGAATTCACTGCAAAATTCAGTAGCTGGAATGCTGCAGAGAGCCTGGAGTGGATCAGGCAGTGCTTTCTTGATGTCCCTGTGCAGATGGAACACAGGAATCTTCTGAGTTGCTGAAAGTCAGATGAAATAGGGAATTCATTTTTAATCTGGGCAGGATCCCCAAGCTGGTGTGTAATTCACTTACCCAGAACCTCGGGAAGATGGAATGTTAGGGAACACAATGGAAGCATGACTAGCATTTGGAAAGGGATGGGTGCTCCAAGAAGAGTCCAAGGACAAACCTTCCTGGCCCTCTTCAAAGAAAACAGAAGTGTTCATGCTGGAACTGTACTGCTAGGACAAGGAGTAATGGGTTCAACCTGAAAGAATGGAAATTTAGGTTAGATATAGGGAAGAAATTTTTCTAACAAGAATTCATCTCTTTACAGAAGTTATAAAACCCAAACTCTTCAGTTGGATCAAACCAATCACAGATATGGACACACAAGTTTTGAAGCTGATACATAAATTCATCCTGGAAACATGTGCAGTGTCATCACTGTGTTCCTAACTCACATGGGACAGGGATAGTGTACAGCTAATTTTTCCAGCTTTGTTTAATCTTTAATTGTTTGTGGTTTCCCCTGTGCCTAAACCGCATCAACTGACTTGGACCTTGGGCATCTGATCTTCCTATGGAATGAGCTATGTCCTGGTTTGGGCTGGGATAGAGTTAAACCATGACAAACATTCAAATGTTGCCACTAAAGCACATTGTTGTCTCTATAAAGAATTTTGGTCACTGTACTCAGACAGGAGCTCTGGGAGACCTTCCTGGCTAAGGAGATCAACAGAGAAGCCACTTGCAAAGAGACTAAAGCTCTGGACTAGTGCTGAAACCACTCAGGACAAACCACACTCCAGTTAGTTCCAGCTTCAGTGCTGAGGCTCTGGCACAGAGTGCCCAGAGCAGCTGTGGCTGCTCCATCCCTGGGAGTGTTTCAGGCCAGGCTGGATGGGGCTTGGAGCAACCTGGGTTGGTGGGAGGTGTCCCTGCCCATGGCAGGGAGTGGGACAAGATAGGCTTTAATGTTCCTTCCAACCCAAACCATTTGATGACTCTGTGAGTCTGTGCTTGTAACCATGCAGGCAGGCACTGCTCTTCTGACACTCCCACACTGCTGTGGGCTGAAGGCACATGTGCTCCTCACTCCCCAACACCAAAATAGTTCAAGAAATGATTGGATGTAACACCTGGGGACATGGTTTAGTTGACAATGTGGTGTTTGGTCAGAGGTTGGACCCTGTGATCTTGGAGATTTGTTCCAGCTTTAACTATTCCCTGACTCCATGGACACCCAGCAGTACACCCAGCATGGCAGGGTGAAGTGGGAACTACAGAGTGAGTCTGCTCTGTCTTTCTGTGCCTAAAACTGTCAGTGCTTCCATTATGTAATGGAGGAGAAGGGATGAGTAGATTATTTCCAGAGGAAGGAATCTAACAGCCCTTGCTTGTAAGTGCCACGGAGGAGCTGCATCAGGCTGTGAGCACCTTAACCCGAGCTGACACTTGTGCCTGTGTGATGGGAGCGATGACGTCCAAGCACGCTGTGAGCTGATACTGCTCTGAGCAGAGCTGCTTGTCTTCCCTGGCTGGGAAACTAGAGCTGAAGGGTTCTAAGCACAGGGGTGTGGTCTCCGTGTAAGACTGGAGCTGGTCCCAGGCAGGGTGCACTGCTCACATAACGTTCCAGAGGATGTTCCTGTACAGACCCTGAGGTTCCTGGTTAGACTGTGAGGATAAATCCCACAGGTTTGGAAGTCACTCAGGTGCTCTGCACTGAGGATCCAGTCCAAGACACAGGTACATAGCAGCAAAAAACCAACATATCTCATAGCAGATAGATTATAAGGTATATGAAGAGCCACAGAGCCACGTCGGAGGCTGTGTAGGTGGAGGGTGGTCCTTGCTGTGCACTTCTGTGAAAAGATATGTGAGAGGGAAGATGCTGCTGGGAATTTGGGTCCTGTTGAGATATTGTCCTTGATTCACTCTGAAGTATTTTGCCTGCAGCTATTCAGAAAAGCACTTTTGCTTATGCTGCCTCACGCCAAAGCCAAGCTAAATCACAGTCCTGGCAAAACTGCTGAGAAGGTCCTTGCTGAATGCTGCTCAGGCTCTTCACCTGGTATGCCCTGGAGTAAGACCCGGATGAGAGCCAGCAGTGCTTAAAGGCATTTCTGAGTGCTTAAAATACATCAAATCACTGCTGGATTTGGGGAAAATAGCCTCATTTTGCACAGTTACTTGCAGGTACTGTTACACCCATGTTGTCTGTGGGCACTGCTGTAAACAAGGCTCTTCATGCTGGCACACAGGTGGCACCTCACACAGAAGTTTATCAGGCTTCAGCTCGGAGGAATACCCCAAAATCAATGTGATCAGTTGAGGACTCAAACAAATGGATGTTTGGTATTATTACATCAGTGTATTGAGTTGGGTTGGGAAGGAGTTCATCCAGTTGTTATGGTCTTAAGCATGTTATTTAATGCAAAGATGGGAAAGACTGTAGGTGGGGTGTGGAAAGAGATAAGAAGTCCTCTGTAGGGTAATGTTACCTGCCTGGATGGAATAGCACAATTTATTGTCTTTTAATGTCTTTATTGCCTTTAGTTGCTTAGTAATGCTTAGGGAAATGATTCCAATCTAATTGTTGTCTTTGACTGGGAAAATCTAGTTATCATCTTAATTGCACTTATGAAAATCCTTGTTTGTGCCTTTCCTGGTTGTTGTGTGTAGAAGGTGATCTCGTGCAGCAGGTCTGTGTGTGTCTGGCAGGATGGACCCCTGTGAGAGCAAATGCTGCTTCCTACCCTGGATATGCTGGTGTTCCATGTGGTTTTCCAGTCAGCACCACTTAACCACCACTTTGGATGGACTTGCTGCTCCCTCTGGCAGTATGGAAACTGCTGATGGGGAGGGAGATGACAAGAGAGGGGGAACAAGTGGATGAAATACAGCACAGGCACAGTCCTGTCCCTGAGAAAGGACTCAAGGGACTTGTGTCACACCCCAAGGGGGCTGCAAAGGCTAGTGGGACTGGCTTGGGGACAGCAAACAGCCATGGGCTTGTGGGAATCATGGCAGCTCCTTCCCTGCTCGTGTCCTGCCAGTGCCTCATCCCTGGGTCCAGATCCTCAGCCCTGGGTCCAGCTCCTCATCCCTGGGTCCACCTCCTCATCCCTGGGTCCAGATCCTCAGCCCTGGGTCCAGCTCCTCATCCCTGGGTCCACCTCCTCATCCCTGAGTCCAGATCCTCAGCCCTGGGTCCAGATCCTTGTCCCTGGGTCCAGATCCTCTTCCCTAGGTCCAGTTCCTCTTCCCTGGGTCCAGCTCCTCTTCCCTGGGTCCAGATCCTTGTCCAGCTCCTCATCCCTGGGTCCAGCTCCTTTTCCCTGGGTTCAGATCCTTGCCCCTGGGCCCAGACCCAGGCATGGTTCTCATCAGTGTGATTGGGACTGGGGGATCTGCAAAGGGAAATGGAGAGCAGAAAAAAGATTTTTGTCAGTGTAACATTAATTATTTTCTCTGCTAATTAAAAAGCCCATAATTTATAAATTAGCATTCATCATCCACAGGCTCCACATTAGTCAGATCAAAACATGACACACCATTTAAGTACAACGTGTGAGCAAACTCCTCGTGATGCTTTGAATCCTCTGGGAGGCTGCAGCACATCACTGTCAAAGGAACTGCTGAAGGGAAGACACACAGCACAGAATACAGCACAGACTCACAAATGCTTTATCAGCCTGTGACTCCATTCCCCGTGCATGCACTGCCTTTCCAAACCAGTTCAATCACAGTCTGAAATGCAGGATCTGACTTAAACCATAGGGAGAGGTTTGGGAAGGAGATTCAGCAGCTCCTTTGGCTGAAGGCAGCATCAGTGCGTGTCCCTTGTGTCCCTGGAGGATTTGGTAGTGGTAGTGCCATGTACACTCAGAAATGTATTTAAAATCAGAGGGATTTCCCTGCTATCCAGCCTAAATCTCTGCTCCTGGAGCACAGAAACCAGAGGAACTGGGATTTGTGTCAATACACAGTAAAAAGCTGAAAAGCAGATGCTTTAAATTCCTTAATGGTCTTAGACTTTCAGCCCAGTCTTAATCATGTCAAAAACTGCCCTTCACAAAGCAGTTTTCCTGAAGCCTTACACTTTTCCAGGCTTTTCCTGTTTGCTTTGGAGTTACTTTCAGGTTTCTGTTTGCAATTTGTTTGATTGGGGTTTTTTTATCATGTGCCTTTGTTTATTTGTTTTTAAATCATTTGTTACTGGTTTGAGTCTGTCAGGGTGTGTTTGATAGGAATCAGGAGAAACGAAAAGCACCTTTGTGGCACACATTTCCTGGGCTCTGCACGTAGGCTTTGGAGGCTGGAAGGCTTTGGAGATTTTGGAGGATGCTCATCAATGCTTATTCAGAGTCAGTTGTTGCAACACTCCCTAAGAAATGGAACTAAGCAGTTCTATTTTGCTGTTCCTCTGGCTATGCACAGGCAGTTACTTGTACTCCAGACTTTTTCTGCTCACACAAACCTGCTCAAAGTGTTTCTGGGGTCTAACACCAATAACCCAGTGCAGAGGCACAGCTAAACCCATGCTATACACTCATTCTGGGTTCCTTTCTCATTCCCATCATCGCACAGTTCCTTCAGAGGCTGGAAAATAAGGGGTTTTGGTGATATCCCATATGTACCTCCAGTGACAAGTGGTTCAGATTCTATAAAAATATGCCTTGCAAAAAATCAATATTTAGACTGTGCTTCAGGCTCTGCTAGAGTAAAATTGGTGCTCCTTCATCCTTCTCCACACCCAGAGCCAGCCCTGCCCTGGGGCACCTCAGGTCTCCTCCAGTCACACCTGATGCCTGTCACACACCTCTCAGACTGTGAGTTTGGGAGGTCCGAGCCACATTTTCATAGAGCTTGCCAGCAAATTCCTGGGTCTGGAAGTGGCATCATCTGGGCCATATTCACGATGTCTCTAATTTGCTGTCTGCAAAGCAAAATAGACTCAAAAGATTAGACAAGAATCTCTGAAAAGTGAAAGCATCCTTTAATTCATTCACTCTATGATTTGGTTAATGTGCAGTTTGCAATTCTTACCAAAATTTACTCTGAGAGATGCAGCTATAAGGACATCAGCAATAACATGGGTTGCAGTTCTTTTTACATGTTCAGAACTATGGGAGGCATCAGAGAATCACAGAATCATTGAGGCTGGAAAAGACCTCCAAGACCGTCAAGTCCAATCTGTGAGCCATCAGCACCTTGTCAGCTAGAGCAGAGCACTGAGTGTCACATCCAGTCATTCCTTGGACACCTCCAAGTGTGGTGACTCAACCACCTCCCTGGGCAGCTCATACCAACACAGCCCTGATCTGATTTGCACAAACCCCTTCCAGAGCTTTCCTTCTGCACAGTCTATTCCTGCCCTGCTTTTTCTTCCCTTTCCCCTTCTTTCTCTCAATCTTTCCTTACTTTTATGCTTACACTC
>NW_008650003.1:56085-56382 GCF_000695815.1 Acanthisitta chloris | reverse complement strand
CTCTTTCCTTACTTTTATGCTTTCACTGTTAAACCTCCTGCTGAGTCCTGCCCTGGACTGCTGGAGTCAGCACGGCACAAATGGCCTTTTCATTTCCCTGCCACTGAAACTCAATTAAGAGAGGAGGTTTAATGTTTCAGATGCATTTGATATCTCATGGCCATGGAAGTGCTTGATCCATGGGCTGGGTCTGTGCCAGGCACATGGCACTTGGCTGCTGCTCACACAGAGCTCAAAGCTGCTCCGAGGGGCACAGCATTAATGGCTAATGGGGATGCAGCCATCAATCCTCACATA
>NW_008650003.1:54624-56040 GCF_000695815.1 Acanthisitta chloris | reverse complement strand
AGGAATGCTGGAGCACAGAGAGAAGAATATTATTTAGGAGCCATTTGCAAAATTAAGATTATTTTCCTTCTGTGCTGCTTTAGGAACCAAATGGAAAAAGCACCAACTGAGAGACAGAAATGTTTGTGAACGTGTTTCTTAGAAGAGAGAAATATTAATTGTTATATGTTTCCCCAACATTAAGGATGTGAATTTCCACAGGAAGGGAGGACACACTGCAAGTAAAATGACCAAGAAAGCTCCCAGTTCCTGCTCAGGATCCAGCATCTCACCTGCAAAGTGCAGCTGCATTTCACCTGCTCACGAGAAGATTTCTGGTTTGGTGCTGCAGGTTTTTAACAAGGAATTGAGCCCTGTGGGTTGAGCTGGTGAGTGTGAATGTTTGCCCTGCACATCCTCATCCCTCTCACAAAGCAACCACTGCCCTTCAGTGATTAGAGCTTCAGACTCAGAGATGCTGGTGAATTTTTTGTGTATTTACATATATAAATACACACAGAGGAATATTTTCAAGCCCTGTATATTTCAAATGCACTGAAAACAGAAATCAAGCTCCTAAATCTGTGGGCAAAGGTGTCTGTGTGTCAGTGCTGCTGAGTGAGGCTGCCCACCCTGGGCTGTGTGCAGTCAGCTTGGGGTTTGCTGCAGGTACTTGAGGAAGACACATAAAGGCAATAAGGCTCTGGATCTAACATGGAAAGATGCCTGGAAGAGCAGGATCAAAGTCTCGAGCACAGTGCTTGGGGGCTGCTGAGTCGGTGTGTTCACACACCAACCAGAGCCAGGACAGCACTTAGAAGGGCACTTAAAGACATCATTGAAGTACTCTATCAAGAAAATAAGTGGGACTGGAACCTCTTCTGTCCTGGCTAGTCTCAGGGTCAAAACACTTTAATCCTAACCTACTGGCTAGTAAGAGCACTTACGGCTATCACTGGGACTGTGGGACTGAACCAATAATGCTTCCAAAATCACAACCCATAGAAAAACAAACTAAATAAAAAGCAGGCACAGATCTAGCCCTGTAAATTAGTGAGAGATTTAAAACAAAAGGACATTAAAGCATTTAAAAAGGTTTAAATCTACACAGTGCCAGGAACCATCTCTGATGAGCAATGCCGAAGTCCTGCAGCATTTCAGAGGAATGAAGACATGGGGCACCCTGTGCCTCCTCTGAGCTGCCCACTAGCCTCAGGAGCCACTGTGGAGAAATTTGGTGCCTTGAAGAATTCTGAAGGGTGCAGATGTGCTACCAGAGTCTTAACACCTGTGGGATGGTGTCTCTCCAGCCCCTCAGGCTCCTACTCTGCACACAAGCCAGATGGTGGGTGATGCATCCCCAGGATGGAGTGCTGAGCCCCAGTCTCTTCTCGTTCTCCCCCTCTCTCCCCTTGTTCTCCCCTTTTATGTGGAGCT
>NW_008650003.1:54287-54603 GCF_000695815.1 Acanthisitta chloris | reverse complement strand
TCCTGGTATGAATAACATGGAAAAATTCGACCCTGGGCTCAACAACCAATTGTTTAGCCCTTAATGGTCTTAAAAGTCTTTTCCAGCCTTACCAATCCTGTTCTTCTATGACTCAGACTTTGATAGCACAACTGTAGCTACGGCAGAGAGGCTGTGGCACATTGCTCCATCACTCTGCTGCTCAGATCTATTCCATAAAATCCAGTGCAGTGTGTTTACAGCCCAGAGAGCCACACTGAGCCCTGGCAGGTGCAGGTGAGCAGAGTGTGGGCTGTGCTACCCCGTGCCACACACCCAGGTGACACCTGCACCCTCG